>NC_080418.1:100379334-100614258 GCF_029873635.1 Malania oleifera | reverse complement strand
TGGATAAAGACAATAAACTACGTTTAAGTATTCTTTGTTTGTGTGCGTTTTTTCGTTCCTCGCTGTTGGGGTTTGAACGTATCGGACTAGCGAAACGCTGTGTCGGGAAGTTATCCGTGATGCTTCTAAGTCGCCGGCAGCTGCAAGGGGCAAGAAGCATCATGGCAAGCATCCGAGCTTATTCTTGAACTGGAGTTTGGCGCATATTTTATGGACATCAAGAGTCCCAGAGTCAGGAAGGAGGAGGGACATCTGAGAGGTTTTTTGAAAGAAGGTGGCGAAGGCAACAAAGCTAGTGACTAGATCCAGCTGAATTTTAATTGCTTTTCTTTTGTATTTTGCCTGTCAAGCTTGTTGCAATGTTCTATTGAAGTTTACACTATGAAATGGAAAGGGAAGAATAGTATGCGTGACCTCGCGACTCCATTGTTTTTGTATCTTCTCCCTTCTTAGCGGTAAGTGTATGCCCCGTTTGATCTCTAATGCCTATTTGGTATGTCCCTCCCAATGGGGCTTCAATGTGCTTGCCCGAGTTAATGTGGGGTGTGCTTACACTTTACTCAAGACAATCCCCATGTTGAACATTCATTTATAGGCCTTCAACCGGCATGTATACTGGGCACCTTTTGTTGCGCTATGTAGCAATTCACATCGCGCTGGTCTTGTCCTTTTTTTCAAGAGAGCAATTCTATTCTTAATTATTCGTTGTTGTTCGCCCTCGTTAAAAGGTCAGCCTTCGCCAAGAAAGATCAAACTCTACCATATAGTAAAGATAACCGAGATTACCTGCCCTCTACTCTCTACTCCAAAGGCAAGCATAAAGGGAGTTTTCTCGCGAGCTGTTCTTCGGAGTCGTATGTATGCCCAATCATGGTATGTAGTTCTTCTTACCCATTTGCTATAGAAGTCTCGAGCTGCGTTCTTCTTAGACTATGCAAAGATTTTTCTTATCTATTTTCTACTTGCCTATACTTTGGCGGGTGCACAAATGCCGCGAACAGTAATTTTATGCCATGTTAGCGACGAAATTTTTTGAAGTGGTGGTTGTGAAATTGGATCCTATGGCAGTGACTCAGCCCAGAGGATGCGAACGCAGACACCGCGTTCATACGAACTTGGTGTGTTGCACTTTGTTATACAGGTCAGGGCCCTACTTCTACCCCTTAGTGAAGTAGTCACTGTCACTTAGTGAGAAGGCTTGTGATAGATGTGGGGATTTCTTGGATTTAGTTAGATATAAAAAAGATTGGTTATAGATTGAGGAAATGGATTATGGTTGTTTCTTCTATTCAGTGATAGTGGGGAATCCTAGGTTATAAGGTTTTAAGATTGCCTTTGCTTTGTTGGAGCTTTTGAGCTGTCTTTGTTTAGTCCTTAGGATTTAATTTGCAAACTTGAGTTTGACATAAAATTTTTTAATATATAGGAGGTTTCGAGTTGTGATTCTTTATGGGTTTAATGTTCATAAGTGGCTTTCACTACTTATATGGCATTTAGTCCTGACCTTTCACCGTATTCCATAATTGTTGTTCTTAGCCGAGTGTTTTAGATTTGAATGAAAGCCTGAAGATCGCTCTGTTCTTACAAATATCAACTTGCGAGGGCGTGAGTTAGAATGACTTTAGTTTTTACTGATAATGCATATGCTTCTGGTTCACGGTTTTATTTTGAAAAACTTTACCATAATTTCGGAAGAATGCCGTCTATAATTAGGCATTTCCAAAAATTCCTACCACTAAAAACTGATAAGATTCAAGAAACAATCCCAATAATACGCATCATGTGTAGAGGACCCAACCCCGTTTTAAGGAGGGTTCATCGAAAAGGTGTCAAGTTCGTTGATGAGGGATCCCTTTAGTGCCTCATAGAAGAGGAAATAATAAGAGGGAGTAAAAATATCCGACTGGGCTCGGCGATGGAAGGTATGGCCTCATCGATGAGACTGTGTGGTGGATTCGTCAACGATAGGAGCCACCTCGTGACGAGTTTGAATCAGTCAAAAGTCTTATAAATATCCCATTTTGGTTCTTAAAGCTAATGACCAAAAGCTATATCCTCTATCCTAACCTGTGGGTTTTCTATATCTAATCCTAAGATTTTCGTCGTTCGCGTCGTTTCTAAAAATGGAGGTCCTGTATGGATCAGAGAGAAAACTTAACAATTTAAGCCAGGTCGGTGTTGTTCGGAGATTTTTGGGTTTTCCACAAATCGAGGTAAAGGATTGATTCCGTTTTTATTAAGCAGTTAGATAGTAGTGTAGATTTCGCGGAAGTTATGTTCTGTGGTTTTTAGGTTCGAGGATCCCAGGCTGTCGGTTTAGGACCGTTTTAAATGTGATTTCATTTTTGAGCTTAAGGTAAGGGGAATGATTAAACAACATTTTGGAAAAAAAAACTAAACCGATGATTGAAAAACTTAGGTTATGCTTTAGTATAATGTAACTGTTTATGCTAAATTCTACGAGGAGAAATGTCGATTCGTATGGTTTACGAGTTTTGGTTCTAAAAGAGGAATTTTGGCGTATGATTTTCTCCCAAAATTATTACAAAAATCACCTATTTGCATTTATACTATAGTCGGAGATGCTGAATCCCTTACGTTTTTCATTTAAATGATGGTTATTGGAATTTTTATCATTAGCAGGGTTTGGATAAACTTGTGTGGCTACTACTTGAAATTGGAAATGTAGGAACACTTTATACTACATATATATATGAGATAGAAATTGGAGTTCCAATTCGCTATACTGAAATATGGAAAAACAAATGCTGGTTTAAACCGGCTTTTATACCTAAAACGGGTAAACCGAGAGGTTGGGGTCCGGTTATATCGATGTGATTGAATAGTTGTGAAAATGCTGAAATT
The DNA here is from genome assembly GCF_029873635.1 of Malania oleifera. Taxonomy (NCBI): domain Eukaryota; kingdom Viridiplantae; phylum Streptophyta; class Magnoliopsida; order Santalales; family Ximeniaceae; genus Malania; species Malania oleifera. Next base: position 100,611,393 of record NC_080418.1, on the reverse strand, counting down.
GCATAGTTATTATGTTTTTCATCATAAATTTATATATCCATAAATGGAAACCACAGCTTGATACCAAAGGCGTTGAAAGATACTCTAAGCAAAAGGGGTGGAAAGATACTCCAATGTGAGAAGTTGAAAAAGTTCAGTAATGGAGTTGAAAAGATCCTCCCAATGGCGTGAATTCTCCAGCTGGAAGGGTACAGTGCAACCACACGTGTAACTCAGTGTGGGTGCATAAAATCGTCGGCTTGCAGGAGTAATGAAAACAACTGGTGAAATAATAAACCGATGGGGGCAGTTCGGACTATATATTTGAGCTTGACAATAACCTGCACGAAGAGGGCATTGTTAGAGCGATCAGTGCACAGCTCGTGCCCGGGATAAATGGCAAACAATGTATATAAGCTGGTAGTTGTTCTAATATTCATATCAGATTTAAATACTAGATTTGAAAATAAATCTTTGTATAGAAGTTTTGTAAAGAAATGTTTTACGTACATATATATGGGTTTTATTCCAAATATGCATAGTGGGCACACACTATTGCAAACACCTTCTTCCGTACTGAGAAGTGTCTCCCACCATGTACAACCTTGTTTTCAGTTTATAGGATGTCGGTCCTAGTTGTTAAGGCAGACTGGGAGAATTGTTTTGGTTGTAGCATACGTAAGTAGTTTGTGTATATTGAACTTAGTTGACATATCCTTTTGGGGTTGTATTAATAGGATATGTTCTAAGTTTGTATAAATGTATTTGAGGATACAACAGTAAACTCTAGTATATGTCTATTAGAAATCCTTATGAATGTTTATGTTTTTCCGCAACATTTTCATTCCTATTATGTATGAGTTACACCCGTATGTCCCTGTTTAGGGCGAATTGTCTATGTATCTTGAACAGGTACATGTATTTTGTATGAGTGAGTGACACTTGGGTCCGTATAAAGGGTGGGGTTGTTACAATGTAGATACCTCATGTAGTGACACAGAGAATTTATAATATTTAAATAATAAAAGGAAAAGAGAAAAGGAAATTAAAAGGGGGCAAGCAGATCTTCACGTTTGTCGACGATGCAACATATTAGGCTCGTCGACGAGGGTGCTCTTTGTCGACAAGAAAATAGCAAGAGGGTGTTTTGAGTGATTATGAATTTCGTCGATGAGGAGAGAGTTAGTCGATGAGTTTTCATCATGACCTCGTCAACGAGGTGACATGACTCATCGACAAAGGCCAGTGTATAAATAGGCTAAATCTTCATTTTTGGCTGAAAACTCACGCACACGTCTCATTTTCTCTCTCCTCTTCGATTCTCCTTCCTTCTCTCTCAACTTCTAGGTCCGTCTACCGCCAGATTGACGATCCGAAGCCACCACGACACTCTTGGGGAAGTTCTCTGCATATTTTCTAGAGTGGATCATTGGTGGGTCGAGTTCAAGATTCATCCCAAATCCAGGATAAGACTTTCTACTCAATATTTGACTTCTTGACAGTTGTAGAAAGTATAGTACGCATAGAAATACTGAAGTTTAGTTATGGGGGATATCATTTTCAGGGTGTTAAATGGGGAACCCTATTGGTGCAGGACTGTTTTTCCTAGGGACTCTTCAGGAATCAGGTAAGGGGATAAACTAAGCTAGATATTTTATCAAAATATATCTATAATCTTACAACATCTGGTTTCAATAAATATATATATATATGTTTTATGTTTGGGAAATACTGTTGAAAATGATGGTATGTTTAAATATACGAAAAACCTATTTCGTGTGGCATAAGTGGAATTTATAATGAAATGCTTCTTTCTGGGAATATGATAAAGATATGGATTTTTATAATGAAAAATCGGTGTACGGGGTGAGAATTTTATATATGTTTTGTCAGCGTACGGGTCGAGTTATGGATATGTTTTGCCGGCGTACGGGTCGTGCTATGTATATGATTTGTCGACGTACGGGCCGAGCTATGGATATGATTTGCCGACGTACGGGCCGAGCTATGGATATGATTTGCTGACGTACGGGCCGAGCTATGGAAATGATTTGCCAGCGTACGGGCTAAGCTACGGATATGATTTGTCAGCGTATGGGCCAACCTATGATAAAATATGAAATACCAGTGTACGGGCCGATAATTTTTATAGTATATGTAAATATGCAAACTGATGCGATGATATTGATTTGGCAACTAATAGTATGAAATATCCATATATCATAGTTTGATTATATGCTATATGTTATCAGAACTTGGTTGGCTTGGTCTAGGCTAGCACTTGCATGGTACTAATGCTATGTGTTCATGATTCATCATGATATTTGTGTTAACACTGCTGTACGGAGTGGCGTGAGGTTGGATGATCGATGTGGTTTTAAGAAATGTGAGCGCCCCTAGTGTACGGACCAAGTCTGGCAGACCCATCGGACTTATAGACTGTACTTTTGACGTGACAGTGGGCGGCCAACCATTGTCAGGTCCTGCCTTTGGGCCACACAACCCAGTCATGTGGGGGTAATACATGACAACAGCTAGCTAACCTACTATATGAAAATCCTATATGTTCTGCCATAATATGAAAATATATGTTTCCCAGATATGATACAGACAGTTATACTGATATGTTTATGTATGATTTTATGTATAACACGGAAATACTCATGTTGTCACATACTAGTATTAGTTTATTTCCCTTACTAAGAGGTGTCTCACCTCAAAATTTCATAAATGTTTCAGAAGCCCCAAATAGGAGAGCGGATAAAGCTCCGCTCAGGTAGTTATTGCCGATCTGCCCTTCCTAAAGGGTAAGTATTTTGATAGGGTCGGATGGACTTTTGAGAAGTGACTCTAGGGCATCTTTTGGGTTGTGTATTGTATATATACTTAAATACAGTGGATGTAGTAACTCTGGTAATGAGATGGATGATCTTGTGATTATGATATTATGATTTTATGTTTCCTGCTGCTTAGGCTTCCATTATGTGATTCTGTTTTATCCCTGGTACCCACGAGTTCAGGTTGATCATGATCTATTGGACTTATTATATTGATTTGTATTATTTAAGGAAAAAAATATGTGAAAATTAAGCAGGTCGTTGCAAGTGAGTTTGAGCATGCAAGAATTTAAATCTACTACCAGCATGCAATTCACAATGTACTGCATCAGCCATGCAGTTGGCGTTCAACACAAGCATGTATTCTAGTAGTTCAATATACAATTCGTATAACATAATACCATCCATCAAGAAAATATTATCAGGAAATCATTAAACCACAATTTATTATTGCTCGTAAGACTTGCACATCTAATGAGAAAATGAATCTAATGATGTCGATGCATAGTGAGTTTACAATGGACTTATTTATTACATCTGATGAAGTATTAAGAATCTAACAAAGGATGTAACTTTTACGTATTATTCATTTCTTCATTTACTTAAAAAACACAAAATAATTTTCATGTCTGTTTTGAAAACCAACAAAATTTATTCATTTTTTTAAGCATACACAACATATTTGAAATTGAGTTTTTTTTTTTAATTTTCTAATATTAATTTGCTAGGACACGCATACTAGCATACTTTTGTATCTCATGTATAAGTTTGAAGTTCCTTGTCGTAAAATACGTAAAAGTTCAAGGCTGCTTCTACAAATATATATATATATATATATATATATATATATATATATATATATATTCACACATATAATGTACAAATAAATTTTGTGTAGTGTGATTTCAAATATTTATGTGATGATGAACATATTTATGTATAGTGAGATGCCTAATTAATGTGCAGGAGAATATGTAGTAACATGCATACACAATTAAGTTAATCTTTGAAAATTATATGCAGCAAGAATATGCTATATATCATGAAATTAACTTTTTTACCTATCAGTTCAAACATGCTTCTCGACGGATTTACCTATCAGTTCAAACATCCATGTATTAAAGCATTATCTAAAAATTCCTACTCTATGAGGTATAGATGCTGAATTTTCAATGCACAAGAATAGAACAATGACATACCTTCGAATGAAAGGCGCCACCTACATCATCTGATCAAGATTGGCGCATCATTTCTTCAAACTGTGCTTGCCTGTTCATCATAGTTGTGAGCATGGCTTCAAAGGTGGATACTTTTTTTTCAAACTCTGGTTCTCCAGCTCGCCCGTTTGCACCTGTTGATCCATCTCGTCCGCCCAAGCGTCAGCCTGTCGACGCGCTCGTTCTAGCTTAACACGAGCCGCCACACCCATCGAAGACGATGTTGTGGGGGCGATGTATCCATCCAAGCCCTTTCGCCCAGCCCCCTACTCATGTCCCAAGCACCTAAGCGGTTATCAAGTAATTCGTCAATTGCTGGCCCCCCTCTTCAACAAGTGCATCTTCAGTTCGACCATCCGCGCCTATTTTAAGTTATGAAAATGCCAAAAAAGAAGAAATGAGAATACAACTTCGATGTTTTGAATCAAATTATAAACTACATATTTAATTTGACATACATGTTTGCTCTGCACACCGTCGCACCACTCCCCCGATCGCCATTGGTGCGTTCTCTAATAAAGATTTGGCAACAGCTCCTTGGCACCAGTCGCAGGATCACGCTACATTATCATATAAAACATCATTAATATTAATGGCATACATATTCATCAACTAGTAATTGTTATATATAACAATTACTAGTTGATGATTTACGAATAACCTCGACCCACCACAATGCGTCATCGAGAGTTTACTGCGGTTCACTACATTTTTTACACATACAGCCTACAAAAGAGATGTCAAGACTTCTTATTAGCCACAACAAAGCTTAAAGTAGATATTATAATACAAACACATCACCTAATAGTGTGAGTCGCGGAAATGGCGACACACCACCTCCCAATCCTCTTGGGATATCTTATCGTATAGGTGAGTGTTTGCTTCATCTCCCATCGCATGAAAATGTTCGCGTATTTTCGCACGATAGGACTTGAATTTATTGCAAAGTTGGACGTCCACCACCCTCTTCACATGGTCCATGTGGAGAATGTCCATATCGAACTCCTCCTACATAGGTAATACATTTAGAATGTTAGACAGTTATTTGGCTAGTATTTTAAAAGTTATAAAAAAAAAGAGAGGAAGGTTTGAGATTACTAACCAAGATGCACATGTAAAGAACCATGCGCTGTGCCTCATTCACCTGCGGCCAACTAAAGGTGGTGATTGGAGCATACTGTTGGCATATAATGTCGAGCTCTCGCGACCATGCTAAACACCAATCGTCACGCAAGGTGGTGAAGCCTAGAGGAATGTTGATCCTAATGCACTATCCCATCCTCTGCAGGTGCTTCTTCATCGCCGTGTTCTTCGCGACACCATGGCCTAACCTAATTGTGGACGTCGATGCTGAAAGAAGAGTTAAATTAAGAACAATATTTTAATCATACATGTGAATAAAAATCAATAGTTTACATCAAAATAAATAAAATAAAACCTTACCAATGCTGCTGATCATGGTGGGCAACTCACCCTGTGTGTCATCCCGAGCTAAGGTATCCACATCTAGCTAAGGTGTCGATGGCTCAAAAAATGGTGCCTCCGCATCAGGACCGACGGGCTCCGCCAATCTCAAGGATGTCGGATCATCCTCATGCGATGTAGTGGAGTGCCTAAAAGGAAGTCGGCCACGTCGACCTCCTGGTGTCATGTTTGCAAAATATTAGACAAGTAAATATAAGAAGTACGAATATTAAATGGATGCATAATACATATATTTTTAGTTATTTACACACGTTAGATACTTAGTGACAAACAAAACATGCTTACCCCCTTATACGTCCTCAATATTGGTATCATCCTCACTTTCTAAAGTGTCTTCCTCTTCACTACAGTACTCGACCCCTGTTTCATCTTCCCCATCAGTTTCCTCATCGTCGATGAAGTGAACATTTATAGAAGATTCAATTGTAATGTCAACAGTCCCTACATGTTCTACTGTGGCACCATCCCTATTCAATGGTATAGGATCGGCTCCTTCTTCGACAACATTGAAAGCAGATTGCGCTGCTACATTGACAGATGGCTCATCATCTTGGAATGCAGCCTCACTAGCACTATTCTCCCCATCTGCAACTTTTGTAATATCGTACAAACTTTGGGGATGAATTTTTTGGGCTACCTGCCATTCACCCTTCAATTTTGTGTCTTTGAGGTAAAAAACTTGTTCTGCCTGCGTCGCTAGCATTTGTTCTCACCATCTTTTGATACTAGGTCTTGCTAAAATTGACACTGGTAAGGTAGGAATTTGTGTAATGACTCGAAAAATAATGGTTTTTAAATAATAAAGAGGAAGGAAAATTGAAACAAAAATAGAAGGAGGCAGTAGGTGTTTGTCGACGACATTACATTTTGGACTTAATAACACAGAAATTTTACACAGGGCCTCGTCGACGAACACAAGGAGTTCTTCGATGAGCTCATAAATAGGCCTCGTCAACGAGAAGATACCGAGAGGGGTTTTTGGGCAGTTTGAATTTCGTCGATGAAGAGGTAGGGTTCGTCGACAAAATTACTTAAGGACTCGTCGACGAGGTGACGTGTCTCGTCAACGAATCTAGATCTATAAATAGTGGAAACCTGGATTTTTGATTGAAATTCAGCGGAAGAAACCCTCTCTTTCTCTCTTTACGCCCCTTCCTCCTTCTCTCTTCGATTCCGGCCCCGTTTCATGCCAGATCGACAATCTGAAGCCACCACGACGCTCCTGGTGAAGTTCTCTGCAAGTCTGCTGGAGCTAATCATTGGTGGAGTTGGTTTGGATTTTGTCCCAATCTCAGGGTAAGACATTTTATTCTGTATTTATCTTTCCCTCAGTTATAAGAAATACAATACACGAAGAAATACTAATATTTTATTTTGGGGGATGTGATTTTTAGGGTGTTGAGTGGAGAACCCTGTGGGTATAGGGTTAGAATACAGTAGGGACTTTTTAGAGATAAGGTAAGGGAAATATGCTATGCCAGGAGATTTATTTACATTATCAGAAATTATATATATATGCATGTATACCAGATATTATACAGGATATGAATTTTTAAAGTATGTGTGGTCTGAGTACATGATATTGATATGGAGTTTTATGCAGTTTTTTAGTATTTCAAGTTATACAGACATAGTTAGAAAATTGCAGATTTTATACAGACGGAGTATGTGTACATTTATAGTTTTATTCAGATGATTACATAGACAGATATATATAACAGTATACGGATATTTATTTAGAACGGTATATACAGTGTATATAGAAAGCTATGTTTTCCTAAATGCAATAACACATGTTATACAGAAAGAAAGTATAGACAGATTATACAGTTATAGCATCAAGATGCTACATATATTATAATATTTACAATACAACAATATAGTGTTATGGTTATTTTGAAAATATAATGAAAACAGTATAAAGAGTATAGTATGTGTATATATAGTATCAGATCCCTGTGGAAAGATTACAGACAGATACAGTACAGATATAGATTACAGAGCACAGTACCATTGCTAATACAGATAGAGTGCAACCACATATCTCAAATAGTGTGTGGGTACCGTCAACCGTGCTCGGAGAGTATGCAGCTCCCCGGTTCGCTGGGTTGAGGGAGCTAGTTTGATGACATAGCAGCTAGTCCTGTGCCTAGGAGAGTATGCAGTTTGGCCGAGTTGAGGTAGTGTAGAGTATAATGACTTACCTAGAGGGCCGACCAGGTTAAGTCCCGCCTACGAGCTGCACAACCCTGTCATAAGAGGTCAAATCATGACATACAGAGTCCCAGTGAAAGAACACAGTTATGTATATGTATACAGTTTTATAGTTTTTCTCGTATGAAGTATGTTATAGCAATATGAATGATAGAAAACTCAAATGATACAAACGTTTTAAGAGATTATACATATGTTTTTATAGATTTTCCAGATCATGCAGTTTTACATACTATTATTATTATTATAATTTTATGACTCGGTCGCCACACACTAGTAATAGCATATTTCCACTTACTGAGCGTCGACTCATCTCATTACGTTAACATTTTTCAAGAGAGCCAATTAGGCGAACGGATCAGGCTCGCGGATAGAGATCATTTGGTCACCCTAGTAATAGGGTAAGTTTTGTGCAGGGTTTTGTATTTTTGGGGTAGTTGACATTGGAAAGAGAGATGTATTATGTAGCTATGGTTGAAAATATTGTATTCTGGTATTGTGTGTGTGTGTATATGTATATGTGGTTATGTGATTTATGTTTTTCGCTGCATAGGGGTGCCTATTATATTCAAATATTGGAGTAATTTGTAAAAAAAAAAAAATGGTGAAAAATATTTGAGGTTGTTACAATCCGTGTTTATCCCAGCCTTTTTATTGCCAATGTCCCACCAAGTACACTTGAACAGGTGGACGAGTCGATTAGCTCCCTAGTTAAGCTCTATAATGTCATCCAAGACACCAAAGTAGTTAATTTATTCATCTCCTTCCGTACCTAACACCGCAACCCCAGAATTTTGGGTTCTTTTATTCAGTTCGAGGGACTTTGTATGAAATCGTAACCCGTTAACAATGCAACTGCTGTAGCAGTTAACTCGTTGATCAGGGCCACATGCCAATGCATACAAATCTTTACTTGTCATTGGTTCTTTATTGTAATACATGACTTTCATCTATTAGATAAATAGGAGATTAGATCAGTAAACCATCAACATTGACAATGTACATTGCTTCATACTCAAGCAGTATTTGTTACTTACACGGCTCCCAAACCAATTGACAAATTCCTTCTTATGTCTGTCATCGACATTCCGTTCATTTTGGGCCAGAAGTTCAGCCTTATGTTCGCTATATACAACAATAGTACATGTTAATGTCAAGTAAGTATATAAATATGCATATGTAAATACATTGCAAAGTAAGGAGTTTCGAACCACGTACTCGATATATGGAACAATTTCATCACAATTATTAAGGACATAAAAATGGGCCTTTTGTAGGTCGGACATATCCATGAAATTGTAAACCTGTGCACCGAATGGCCAAACATTTTCTCAAAATATAGAGCTCCTTGGTTCTTCAACTTCGGCATTAATAGCATGAACGTCTGCATTTCGCTCCTCGTGAATGAACCTTGTGTCAATGTCATGTAGATACATCAAGAAAAATGCAAGACATTCACTATCAATGTATGCCTCTATGATTGAACCTTCCGATCATGCCTTATTGCGCTCATACCCCTTCAAAGTCGACAAGAACTTGTGCACTTTACGTAACATTATTGACCTGTTGACACAAAAAGGAAAAAAAAAAATGAGAAAATCACATAACCATTATAGAAGGACTTTAAAATTTACCTCTCAATGGGATACATCCAACGATATTGGACCGCTCCTCCAATTATTGCCTCCCTTGGTAAATGGACGGTTAGGTGGACCATTACATCGAAGAATGCTAGCAGAAATATTTTCTCCAGCTTGCATAGTATAATCACGATGTCATCCTCTAATCGTTCAAATACGTTTATGCTCAATTTTTTGGAGCATAACTGTCGAGAAAAAATCTCCAGCTCAATTAGCACCTAGCGAACATCTTTAGTCAAGTGTCCATGAAGAAAAACGAGTAAAACCTGTTGAAGAAGGACGTGACGGTCATGAATTTTCATTCCTAACATCTTCCCTTCCTTCGTGTTTAAGCATAGAGCTATGTTCGATGGATATCTATTAGGGAACTTCACTGATTTCAACCATTTAAATAATTTATTCTTCTTATCCTTCAAAAATATGTAACAAGCTGATGGCATGAGAAGTTTGTCCCCATCACGAAACAGGTGCAACTTAGGTCGTATTCCCATATCTTCCATATCCTGGTGAGCATTTGTGGTGTCCTTTGTCTTCCCATTTATATCCAGCAATGTACAAATGACATTCTCACAAATGTTCTTTTCGATGTGAATGACATCTAAGTTGTGGCATAGTGGAAGATCTTTCCAGTATGGCAACTTAAAGAAGATGCTTCTCTTTGTCCAATTCAACTCCCAATCAGCACGTTTTCTTTTTCTACTGGTTGGTGGTTTCTTAAATTTCACATCTTCGATCAACCTGAACTAGTTTAATATCTCTTCCCACTTAGTCGTTTTGGCTGCAACATTCGTTCAGGTTTTCCATTAAAGCTTTTAATGCCACAAGTCCTCCAAGGATGTCTAGGTCGTAGAAAACGATGATGACACATAAAGTATAACTTGCATCCATGCTTCAAGAATAATGACCCAACATCGTTATTATAGACTGATCATGCTAAGTAACCTTTTGTGCTCCAACCCGACAGGTTGCCGTAAGCGGGGAAATCATTAATTGTCCACAACACTGCAACATGCATCTGAAAGGTTGTCTTGCTTTCCACATCAAATGTCTCCACTCTTTTTTCCCATAGTTCTATCAACTCATAAATTAATGGACGTAGGTACACATTAATATCATTACCAGGTGGCCTCGGCCCGGGAATAAATAGCGACATATAAATGAAGGGCTCTTTCATACATCGTCATGGCGGCATATTGTATGACATCATCATAACTGGTCACATGCTATACGGGTTGTTTATGTTACTAAAAGGATTGAACCCATCTAAAGTGAGGTCAATTCTGATGTTGTGAGGATCACTAGCAAACCACGGATGCATTTTATGAAAATCAGCTCAAGCTTCGGAGTCCGTTGGATGGCTAAGGGTGTTTCCATCTTGAAGACGTTTCTCTTGATGCCATCTTATATCGACAACAGTCTTTCTGCACATGTACAATGTAGTCGCGAGATTAATGGAAAATATCGTAAAACTTTTTGGGGGATCTTTTTACCCTTCTTCTGATTAGTTGTATACCTTGGTTCGCCACATTCTGGGCACTCGTTCACATCTTCATGTTCACCATAAAAGAGTGCACAATCATATTTACACACATGTATTAGAGTGTAACCGAGACCCAATTCACATAGGTATGTCTTCACCTCATAAAAAGACTTTGGAAGTGTTTTACCATCAGGTAGTGTCACCTTAATGAGGCTTAAATGCATGTTGAATGCACTCTGACATAACCCATACATTGTCCTTGCATGAAGCAACTTTATCAGAAACTTTAATTTTGAGAACTTTTTACAATTTGGATATAGGGGCACTCGTGCATTCCTCGTGAGATTAGAAAATGGTTTACTGAGTCGATTCAACGTACTATGAATGCAAGGTATGGTACCTGCTGAAGTAGATTCATCACCAATACGCGACACAAACATCGCCCATGTCCATTGCAATCCCCCTTTGCATGTCACCAAACATTTTGATTAACCCTTCCAAATGTGTATCACCGCCTACTATATTTGCCCTCTCATCTTCACCATCATCATTATCGCTCTAAACTGTGTAATCATCACCGTGGAACACCCATCTTGTGTACCTTTTTTTCATTCCAAAGTCTAATAAATGTGAATGGACCAAATCAGTGTGTTTGAATGTTATGTTTTGGCATTTCTTGCAAGGACACCTTATTCTATTGGCTTTGTCTGCACGACGATGCATAAACTCTATGAAATCATGTATCCCTTTCACGTATTCTGGAAAAAACCTATCCCGAGCATTCATCCAACTCTTATCCATGTTCGTTGATTACCCTATAACATGTTCAAGTAAATGGTGTTGATTACATTCTCGTAATGTTTGTGATGCATGCATCGTGAATCCTATAATTGACAACCTTCCATCTAAAGGGTGTGGATCCTATCCCATTCAGGAATGTTGCATTTACATTGTGATCAATTACTCAAATTCTTTCATCGTAGTCATTATAAATTTTGGCAGCATCTCCCCATGGCTCTCCAAGTATGCGAGATGGGGGAAGTGATTATGTTTCTAGTTTTCCATCACTAATAAATTGTCAAGACACCCCACTATGCACCCAAAGAACACAAGTAGAGACGCGCTCGAAATATATAATGACACTTGACAAAGCGTGAACGATGACAACAACATAAATACAACTTCCTGAACTGTCCATGATGGAAAATCCAAGAATGGTTGAAATACAAACATTACTAATCGTAAGTGAAACATATAATTAACATGTTGAATTGATTATTAGTCAACATAGTATGACTAATAATCAATTGAATTTTAATAATTGTTTTGTCTCACATGTACGATAAGACATGAATATGTAGTAACTATTCTTGAATGGGTCTAAACTTCAATGAACACAAGAAATGACAATAATTAATTTGACAGTTTACTTCATTTGGCATTTAGTTCTTGGCCTTTCACTGTATTTTATACATTATTGTTCCAAAGATTTTCTAACCGTGCACGATCTCAAATGAATGCATAAAAAGGATAAAAAAAAATGAACACTTATCTGCCTACCTTATCTGTGTAAGTAACATCCACATAAATTTCAAAAATAGCTAGAAAAATGTAATGATATTGTGAAACACGAAATACAGGTAGAAACCAAAAGCTCCACATATTTTCATTAATTTCAAAGGCAATACAATGTAGATAGACACATCAAAGCACACGTACAAACATTCAAAAGCATGGTAAAACAGAATACAATAAAAAAGAAATAAAATAAAAGCAAAGGGTGCATGAGCACAGTACATAAGCAAAAGAGAAAGCGCATAAAAAGATCCCAAACATCTAGTCCATCCTAATCAGAGTCAGAATGAGAATCAGAACTGCACGAGCAACAAGATGAGGCTATTGCTCTAGCGGCGTCTCGGTCCCGTGCCATTTCCTCCAAAAGACGACGCAATTTAAGGGTAAGAGGGGAGGGTGGTGGTTCCCTGTATGGGCATGGCCTGAGGGCTTGAGGCAGCAAATGGTCAGTAATGTCTACCGGAGGTGGATTGTTGTAATCATACGACATGGTCGGCCTAATCGTACGAAACATCACCAGATGAGCGAGCATGTCCTTAGTTAGCCCTAGGGTAACATTGGAGGACTGCTCTCTAATGGGTGGCGCATCGGAACGTGCCGGGGGCAACTACACATCCTTAAGAGTCACCCTTGGTGCTCTCGTCTCATCCGAAATCCTTTCGTGCTCACTTAGTACAACTCAATCCCTAGAAGAAGACTCTCCCCTTGGCGGGTCTTGAATCCTCTGCCGCTTTGAGGCTACCCGAGGATTCCTTCACACAGGCATTGGCCAGTAAAAAGGAAACCCTACGATTTATGTTCAAAACAAAATTTTTTCAGAGGGGCATACTTAATATTGGATTCTCTTGATATTTATTTATTTATTTTTATAATCAAAGACAATAGCATAAATATGTGCTCATAGATTAGTAATCATGTATTAGCTTTAAGTAATAATAAAATTTATAAATTTAAAAAATTTTAATTGTTATAGTATATCAAAATTAAAAAATATTTAAGTTTTGACAGCCTGAAGTTTTAATGGATAATGAAAGCATGTGTGAATGTATATCCTTCAATAAAAAATATACACTAAAACACATAATTAATAACATTTTAATTTTACTTATCCTTGGAATTTAGTTTTTCTTAATTTTGAATCATATTAGAACAATTTTTTTATTTCAAATGGTATTCGATATTGAGAGAAAATTAGTGACAAATAAAAATAAAAGACTGTCTAGGATGGAAACGCAATCAATGTTAACCAAGAGACTGCTGCCCCTTTATTCTCATTAATAGTTGGATGATTGATGCAATGTAAAGGGACAAAATTTCAATATGAATTAAATTTTGTAATGGAAATTTTAATACTACATTAAAAAATAAAATTAAAATAAAGAAAATAATAAACTAAAAACCTGCATTGGGTTCAACTAAGTAGACAATTGCACTTTCCACAAACCCCACAATTATTTTCTTTTCCTAAACATTTCCAGCAACCAAATAGGCAACAACACATCAAATGATTGCAGATTTGAAACAAATAGCAGATATTAAACCAACCACTTTAACCTAAAAGCCTGATTGGAAAAGCAGATGGCGGGCAAAAATACTTGGTAAGATACGAAGAAGGGATGATCGATAGCATCCAACAATGAAGTCTTGGAATAAATATCTCCAAAAGTCCACTTTGTTCGGCCGAGGGGCGACAGCGAGGCAAGGGGCTTTGTTCGGCCGAGGGGCGACGACGAGGTGAGGGGCGAGGGTAAAGCGAGGGGTGACAGCTACATGCGACAGGGCTAGATGAGGTGAGGGGCTTTGTTCGGCCGAGGGGCAACGACGAAGTGAGGGACGACGACTACGGACGACGGCAATGGGTTGTGACGACGAGAGGAGGATGGGGAGGGGAGGCAAGAAAAAGAGGAGAGGAGGGAAAATGGGGGAAGCTAGGGGAAACCCGGAGGGGTAAGAAAAGGACTAGTAGTGACGAATCCTCCAAACCGTCACTACTACTCTACTAATAGTGACGAATACCAAAAATCGTCACTACTAGCTTTAAAAAAAATTGTTTATTTTATTAAAAGAAAAAAGTAGTAGTGACGAATCTTTAAATTTGTCACTAATACTCTGAATTAAATTTTTTATTTTTATTTTAAATAAAAAATGTATTAGTGACAGTTCTCAAATCTGTTACTAATAAGGGTCTAATAGTGACGAATCCTTAAATTCGTCACTAATACTCTAAAATAAATTTATTTTATTTTATTTAAATTAAAGAGGTATTAGTGACGGTTCCCAAATCCATCACTAATAATGGCCTAATAGTGACGGATCTTTAAATTTGTCACTAATACTCTGAAATAATTTTTTAAAATAAAATAAGTATTAATGACGGTTCTCAAATCCGTCACTAATAAGGGTCTAATAGTGACGAATACTCTGAAATAAATTTATTTTATTTTATTTTAAATTAAAGAGGTATTAGTGACCGTTCTCAAATCCGTCACTAATAAGAGTCTAATAGTGACAAATTCTTAAATTCGTCACTAATACTCTGAAATAAATTTATTTTATTTTTTAAAAATTAAAGAAGTATTAGTGACAGTTCCCAAATGTGTCACTAATAATGGTCTAATAGTGACGAATCTTTAAATTCGTCACTAATACTCTGAAATAAATTTTTTTTATTTTTTATTTAAATAAAAGAAGTATTAGTGACGGTTCCCAAATCCGTCACTAATAAGTGGCTAATAGTGACGAATCTTCAAATTCGTCACTAATACTTTGAAATAATTTTTTTAAAATAGTAGTAGTGATGATTATTTAATCATCATTAATAAGAGTCTTTTAGTAACAAATTTAATTCATCACTAATATTGCAGAAGTTGTCGCTAATATTTTTTCGAGATAATTTCTGCGCAAAAAATGTTTTCCCACGTTTTTTTCCAGGTGGTGGTGTCCGATCGTCGATTCGGCTGAAGATTTAAGAGAAATTGAGGAGAGAGAGAGAGAGAGAGAGAGAGAGAGAGAGAGAGAGAGAGAGAGAGAGAGTTTACCCTATCCCTAGGAGTGGTGCCTACGATGCCCTAATCACGAATTCACTTTGGTTAAAAAGTTGGTGGCCGAGAATTGAACCTAGTGGTCTTTTCCGTTCTTCAATCGATCGAGAATTGGGTAAGAAATTGAGGAGATAGAGAGAGTGGTTAAGGAAACAGAAAGAGAGAGAGAGAGAGCGTGATGAGAGAGAGAGAGCTGAAATTAGTTCTGTGGGGGGTGCTCCAATTGAAAATTTCAATTAAATCTTCCTGAAGGAAGATTCATATATATATATATATATATATATATATATATATATATAGACGCGCGCACACACACACACACACACACATATATATATATATATGTATATATAGACATATCTATTATATGATTCATTTAATTAATTCAATTTAATAAGAATTAATTAATTAATTTTTTCTAGGATCATTCCACTAATTTTGTATAACTATTTTTTGGGTTATTATAAATGGTGTACAAAAATTGCCAAAAAATCAAAAACGACATCAAAATTGGACCGAAATCACAATCAGTTTATCTTCTTGGTATTCGATTTCGGTTTCGATTTGGGATGAATCTTCCAAACCGTCACTACTACTCTACTAACAGTGACGAATACCAAAAATCGTCACTACTAGCTTTAAAATTTTTTTGTTTATTTTATTAAAAGAAAATAACTAGTAGTGACGAATCTTTAAATTTGTCACTAATACTTTGAAATTAAATTTTTTATTTTTTATTTTAATAAAAGAGGTATTAGTGACGGTTCTCAAATCTATTACTAATAAGGGTCTAATAGTGATGAGTCCTTAAATTCATCATTGATACTTTGAAATAATTTTATTTAAATTAAAGATGTATTAGTGACGGTTCTCAAATCTATTACTAATAATGGTCTAATAGTGACAAATATTTAAATTCGTCACTAATATTCTGAAATATTTTTTAAAAAATTTTTTTAAAATAAAAGAAGTATCAGTGACGGATTTGAGAACAGTCACTAATAAGGGTCTAATAGTGACGAATACTTAAATTTATCACTAATACTCTGAAATAAATTTATTTTATTTTATTTTAAATTAAAGAGATATTAGTACGATTCTCAAATCCTTCACTAATAAGGGTCTAATAGTGACAAATCCTTAAATTCGTCACTAATATTCTGAAATAAAATTATTTTATTTTTTTAAAATTAAAGAAGTATTAGTGACGGTTCCTAAATCCGTCACTAATAATGGTCTAATAATGACGAATCTTCAAATTCGTCACTAGTACTCTGAAATAAATTTTTTTATTTTTTATTTAAATAAAAGAAGTATTAGTGACGGTTCCCAAATCTGTCACTAATACTCTGAAATAAAATTTTTTTAAAATAGTAGTAGGGACGGTTATTTAATCGTTATTAATAAGAGTCTTTTAGTGACAGATTTAATTCGTCACTAATATTGCAGAAGTCATCGCTAATATTTTTCGTGGTTAATTTATGTGCAAAAAATATTTTCCCCACGATTTTTTCCTAGTGGTGGTGTCTGATCGTCGATTCGGTTGAAGATTTGGGAGAAATTGAGGAGAGAGAGAGAGAGAGAGAGTTTACCCTATCCTAGGAGTGGTGCCTACCATGCCCTAATCATGAATTCACTTTGATTAAAATATTGGTGGCTGAGAATGGAACCTAGTGATATTTTTCATTATTCAATCAATCGAGAATTAAGGAAGAAATTGAGGAGATAGAGAGAGTGGTTGAGGAGACAAAAAGAGAAAGAGAGCATGAGGAGAGAGAGAGATAGCTGAAATTGATTCTGTGGGGGGTACTCCAATTAAAAATTTCAAATGAATCTTCTTTCAGGAAGATTCACACACACACACACACACACATATTACTTTTATCCTTATATATATATATAGACATATCTATCATATCATTCATTTAATTAATTATATATAATAAGAATTAATTAATTAATATTTTTTATTTTTTTTAGGATCATTCCACTAATTTTGTATAACTATTTTTGGGGTTGTTACAAATAGTGTACAAAAATTGCTAAAAAATCGAAAACCACATCGAAATCGGACCGAAATCACAATCAGTTTGGCTTTTTGGTATTCGATTTCGGTTTCGATTTGGGACGAATCTTCCAAACCGTCACTACTACTCTACTAATAGTGATGAATACCAAAAATCATCACTACTAGCTTTAAAAAAAATTATTTATTTTATTAAAAGAAAATAACTAGTAGTGACGAATCTTTAAATTTGTAACTAATACTCTAAAATTATTATTTTTATTTATTTTTAAATAAAAGAGGTATTAGTGACGATTCTCAAATATGTTAATAATAAGGGTCTAATAGTGATGAATCATTAAATTTGTCCCTAATACTCTAAAATAATTTTATTTTATTTTATTTAAATTAAAGAGGTATTAGTGACGGTTCCCAAATTCGTCACTAATAATGACCTAATAGTGACGAATCTTTAAATTCGTCATTAATACTCTGAAATAATTTTTTTTTAAATAAAAGAAGTAGTAGTGACGGTTCTCAAATACGTCACTAATAAGGGTCTAATAATGACAAATACTTAAATTCGTCACTAATACTCTGAAATAAATTTATTTTATTTTTTTAAAATTAAAGAGGTATTAATGACGGTTCTCAAATCCATCACTAATAAGGGTCTAATAGTGACAAATCCTTAAATTCGTCACTAATACTCTGAAATAAATTTATTTTATTTATTTAAAATTAAAGAGGTATTAGTGACGTTTCCCAAATCCGTCACTAATAATGGTCTAATAATGACAAATCCTTAATTCATCACTAATACTTTGAAATAAATTTTTTTTTATTTTTTATTTAAATAAAAAAAATATTAGTGACGGTTCCCAAATTCGTCCTTAATAAGTGGCTAATAGTGACAAATCTTCAATTTCGTCACTAGTACTCTGAAATATTTTTTTTTAAATTTTTTAAAAATAGTTGTAGTGATGGTTATTTAATCGTCATTAATAAAAGTCTTTTAATGACACATTTAATTCGTCGCTAATATTGCAGAAGTCGTCACTAATATTTTTCCGGGATAATTTTTGCGCAAAAAATATTTTCCTATGATTTTTTCCTAGTGGTGTCTAATCGTCGATTCGGCTGAAAATTTGAGAAAAATTAAGGGGGGAGAGAGAGAGAGAGAGAGAGAGAGAGAGAGAGAGAGAGAGAGAGAGTTTACTCTATCCTAGGAGTGGTGCCTACCATGCCCTAATCACGAATTCACTTTGGTTAAAAAGTTGGTGGCCGAGAATGAAACCTAGTGGTATTTTCTGTTCTTCAATCGATCAAGAATGGGGGAAGAAATTGAGGAGATAAAGAGAGTGGTTGAGGAAAGAGAGAGAGAGAGAGAGAGAGAGAGAGAGCTGAAATTGGTTCTGTGGGGTGTACTCCAATTGAAAATTTCAATTGAATCTTCCTTCGGGGAGATTCACACACACACATTACTTTTATCCTTATATATAGACATATCTATCATATTATTCATTTAATTAATTCAATTTAATAAAAATTAATTAATTAATTAATAATTTTTTTTTATCATTCCACTAATTTTGTATAACTATTTTTGGGGTTGTTATAAATGGTGTACAAAAATTGCTAAAAAATCGAGAACCACATTGAAATTGGACCAAAATCACAACCAATTTGGCTTTTTGGTATTCGATTTTGGTTTTGATTTGGGATTTCCAAAAATTTCGATTTTACTTTTGGTATTAGTTTTATGGATCTAATCAAATCAAAAACTGAAAAGTCGATTTAAATATTAATTATATATATAAATTAATTAATAATTATATATATATATGTGTGTGTGTGTGTGTGTGTGTGTGTGTGTGAACATGTTATTGGTTCACCATCCCAAGTGTAATAGGGTGTGACACACTGGAATATTAACCCATATTAATTATGGAAAAAAACTAGTTTGTCTTCTATTGTGCAAAGTGCTAAATACCAATACGCAGCAGAAACCACAAATCGAATCGGATTGTTGTAATGCAACAACCAATGATGAATAATACATAAACAAATCAATCACAAAGAGAATAAGAGAAAGCAAATAATCAAAGATACAAAAATTTACATGGTTTGACAATGTGCCTACGTCCACAGGACTAAGCAGCTGATTTTTACTATCAATTGTCAAAAAGCATACATCAAGGGTTACAAATATTGTTTATATGCTAACCCTATGCATACATAAGACTTAAAAACTATCTAAAATACTCATGTAGTAAATCTCAAAGGAAAATCATACAAATCCCCCAATCTACTGATTTTCTCGATTCAAAATATGTGTTTAGCGTCGAACAATACTATCGATGGTTTAATACCAAGGCTAATTCTTGCAGACTGAAACCATTGATGGTTATCTCCCGAGGGTGAGCCATTGATCATACCGTCGACCAAGCAATCGACAATTTCTTGCTGCAACCCATATTCCTTGTTCTTTACTTCACCATGCTTTCCCAGTGCATGCATTCCACTCAATATGAGCCACATATACGACATCTTATTTCTCACTTCTCATTCTCAAATCTCAATTACAATTACATATTTAGCTATTGGCCTTACAAGGTTTAAAATCTTATTTTGATGATAACAAATTCAAGTATGTGAATACAAGGTCAAGTGCTCACAAAGATCATTAAAAACTTATACTCCAAATAAAGATGATCAAATGAAGCTTAAAAAATATTAAGGTATGGATTCAAAGATGATTTAATAAAGCTTGAAGATCATGAGAGCATGAATATTAAAAAAAAATTAATAAAAACTTAAAGTATATTGAAACTTGAATACAAGATGGAGTCAAAGAAATACAAGCATGAAGACTTAAGTGCTTAGAATGTCAAAGTTTTAAGAAGTCTTTATGTAAGTACTTTAAACAATTTTAATATGGATACATGAAACTCTTAAGTTAATTTATTGAACCTAGATACCTTTTAAAAAACTTGGAAAATATTTTTATAAGGTCAAATGTTATTTCAAAAAGATTAAAATTATTTTTGGAATGAAAAGCACTAAAACGGGATCTTTCAAATTTTATTATTTTTTCTATATCCGCATTTATGTACATTTTTAACTATCAAATACTCCTTATCTTAAAAAGTGTTCAACATAAAAGTTGTGGGATTTTCTCTTAGCTTTTTGTTGATACCTAGAACGTCTAATTTGGAATTGTATAAAAGAAGTTATGACCAAAATACTGAAGGGGGGTTGAAGCTATCAAACGACTGAAGTTTAATCTTAGAAGACTGAAAAATTTCCTCAGAATTTTTGGATGAATTTTTGAAGAGGCAGTGTATCCTTAGTAGACTGAACCATGTTAGCCCAGTCGACTAACCCTGTTTCCAGTTAGTTTTTCAGTGTTTTAAAGAACTTCAAAAGACTAAACCTGATACTTCAGTCTACTGAACACTGTTACCGGTTATAATTTTTAAATGTTTTAAAGTTCAAACTTAAGTTTTTTGTGCCTCAAATTTCTATAAACTTGGGAAACACTCCAAGTCACTTGGGGAACACGAAATAGACTTGATTTCTCATCTATAAATAACCCCCCAAGGCTAAGGATTAAATATACTTAGAAAATACAACAATCAAACTTTTTTGCTCTCAAATCTCCCAATTCTCTCAAAGGTCTCTTGTGTAATCAATTTCTAAATTTCACTACTGAGATTTTGCTAATTTAAAGACCACGGTTCTTGTGTTCTTAACTGAGTTTTACAATTAAGAAAGAACCCTGGTGATATCTTCTTGAGCTTCATCTTTCCATATTGTGATTTTGTTTGAAGTGTATAGATTTCAGTTGTACTAATCTACTATTTTGGATAGTGACTTTGTACACCAGTATTTGTTTCTTATTTTGTAGACGGTTCAGGTTCTTGAATCGTTGTGCCAAGCATGGGGTATCGCTTTGAAAGGCGTTGCTTTAGCCTATTGTAGGAGTGACTGAACGTGGGGTATCGCTTGGAGAAGGGACTCCACCCTAATTGAAGGAGGGATTGTAAAGGTTTGCTCCGCCTGGAAAGGAGTGCTATAGTAGAAACCTTGAGTGGTACTGGCCTAAGGCGAGGACGTAGGCTGGGTATAAGCCGAACCTCGTAAAAAATCTCAGTCTCACTCTCTTCTCTACTCTCATTTAATTTCTTGTTTGTATTAACTGCGTGGTTGGATTTTAATTCTTGATCATATATACTACGTGGATTGAAAATTAAATAACCTAAGGTTTAATTTGTTTTTGGGATTGCGGAAATCGAAAGGGAGTGTATTGGTTGATTAATATAAATTGCGAAAACCTCAAAGGGAGTACGTTGATTAGTTAACACCCAAGACAAATTAACAAAAAGTTTATTTAAAGTTTGAGTTGTGGTTTGTATTAAGGAAACACAATCCATTTATACAGGGCTTGAATCAAATTCAT
Source organism: Malania oleifera (assembly GCF_029873635.1). Classification (NCBI taxonomy): domain Eukaryota; kingdom Viridiplantae; phylum Streptophyta; class Magnoliopsida; order Santalales; family Ximeniaceae; genus Malania; species Malania oleifera. The sequence goes on along the minus strand of NC_080418.1, from coordinate 100,589,458 downwards.
ATACACAGGGCTACAAACAAACTCTACTTTGAAATCTTGTAAAAGCTGAAAATTGCAAAAGTACTACATATCATATCTTGATTGAGATATTGTGGTTGAATGGTTTAATATTTGTTTAATTGACATTGTTGAGAATTATTGGGTTGTGTTGATATTTAAGTTGTGGTTAATCTAACTAAGCATTAAAAGTTAAAACAAACTTATGTGTTAACTAAATTAACAAAAGGTTGCAAATTTGTAATGAATTAAAAGAAAATTTAATAACCCAATTCACCCCCCTCTTGGGACTACACTTTAACTTTTATTAGCCATTTAGGGTTTCTTCGACATTGCTTCTGCCTGCTCACCCATTGTGGCACCACCTTGCTGTAAGACCTTAAGCCCTAGCCCTACAACCCTCGTCGGCATAGTAGGCTAGCAACCTCAACTGCCTCCTCCCCAACTACACCGAGGAACCGACACACCGTGCCCTATATTGCTAAGCAAAAGACCTAAGGGGGAAGGGGGCTTCGTAAGGTATTACAGTTATTTACACAACGACGCATTCGCCAAACACATCATCATTGATCTCCTCAGCACTTTAACCGTTTGCCTTCTTCTATTGATCTACAAACACTACACTTGACCCGATGTTTTGGGCTAGCTCCATGGGACTTCACTGGTTTGATTCGATGATTTGGGTTTGAAATTTAAATGGTTCGCTCGGAGGTTTCTCAAGCTCTCTTGGCTTTATTGGAGTTATCAAGTTAGTTTGAATGTGAAAATGGATTTGTTTGATTTTTTGGTTGCTAATAAAATGTGGGAGACCAAAACAATCATTAAATATTAAAAAAAAAATCGATTAAAAATCAAAAAACGTAATCGCCCAATTTTTCAGTTCTCCATAGGAATAGCATGTTTGGTTGATTCAGTTTTAGTTCCCTTAAAATAAAAATTGTAGTTTTGGACTCGATTTTTGGTTTTTGCCATAATCGAACTGAAGTGAACCGATTTCACCCCTAGTTAGATAACTAAGAAATAACATGTACAAAAAAGTAAGTGTCGAATGTGAATGCTACGGTGGATGAGCGCTATAACATTAAAAGATCAATTGAGCAACGAACATAAAAATAATAAATTAGACATAACACGGGTCGAAAGTAGATAAGAGAGAAACGAGTTGGATGGTTTAGACATTTGAAACATATACACATTAAATTAGACATAACACGGGTCGAAAGTAGATAAGAGAGAAACGAGTTCGATGGTTTAGACATTTGAAACCCATGCCTAGTAAAATAGTTACAAGAATGAGTGTGTTAGTTTTGGTATTCAAAAATATTAGAGTTGACTTAAATAACTTAGAATGAGGAATGAGGTAGTAAGGAGAGATTTAACAATTCTTAAATTAAAGGAGAAAAATACTCTCTCAAGTGAATGAGCTAGTAAAAGATAATTCATATAACTAAAACCAGGCTAAAAATTATTATTATTATTATAGATTTTGATACACTATAATATCAAATTCAGCTATGAGATATTTAATAGTATCAAGTACCGACTTACGGTCGAGTTGGGGCTCGACTGGAATGGGCGAACGCAGCATGGAACACAAATACGCAATTGCTACCATGACTCGGAGTTTCAAACCTCAAATGAAACGGCTCTTAAGGGGTCGTCAGCTAGACTGTTAGGCCATTGGATCGTTCCCCTACGTTTCTTCTGCTCTCTAAACTGAGCCCGTGGCCTTCCAATGGCCGCGTTCCCCACCAGGGCAAGGCCCCTTGGCCTCAGCCATTGAAGTTTCCCTTTTTCCTTATCCGTGAACCACAGCGTCTTCTCCAACTCATGATCTCTCATCGCTCGAAATGGTAAAGCCCCTCACAAACTTGTCTCTCATTCACCTTCAACAGCACCCTTCTTTACTGGGTTGTCGCCGTTTTCTCAGATTTTCATCAGCATCTAACGCGTCTTTCTATCCTCAATCTTCGCCCCAAAACTTGGTCCTCAAGGTCTGTGACCTCTTGTACAAGCATCAATGGCAACGAAGCCCGGAACTAAACCATTTGAGCCCTCAGCTCAAGCCCCAAGACGTGGCGAAGATTCTTGAAGTCCACAAGGATACGGACTCGGCCTTGCAATTTTTTTACTGGGTTTCTAAGAAACCTTTTTACAAACACAACTTCAATTGTTTTGTCTCGATGTTAAATAGGCTCGTTCATGAAAAAAAATTCGCACCGGCAGATCATGTCAGGATTCTGATGATAAAAGCTTGTCGAAATGAGGGGGATCTTACCCGGGCAGTCAACTACTTGAACGATGTGCGTTTGAAAGGTCTCGAGTTCAGTTTGTATACATTTAACACGCTGTTGATTCAATTAGGTAAGTTTGAGATGCTTGGGGCAGCTCGGACTGCGTATACTCAGATGCTGAATAGTGGCATTAAACCCAGTCTTCTGACATTCAATACTATAATTAATATACTATGTAAAAAGGGGATGGTTCAAGAGGCTGAGATGGTTTTAAGTAGTATTTTACAGTATGATTTGAATCCAGATGTGTTTACATATACGTCATTGATTCTTGGGCATTGTAGGAATAGGAAATTAGATGCGGCATTTGGGGTTTTTGATCAGATGGTGAGGCAGGGCTGTGATCCAAATTCTGTGACATATTCTACTCTTATTAATGGTCTTTGCAATGAAGGTAGGGTGGACGAGGCTTTGGACATGTTTAGCGAAATGATTGATAGAGGAATTGAACCTACAATATACACATACACCATCCCAATTGCTTCACTATGCGGGATTGGCCGCCTGAAAGAGGCAATGGATCTCCTGGGTAATATGAAGAAGAGGGGTTGTTGTCCAAATGTTCAGACATATACAGCTCTCATCAGTGGCTTGTCTCGATCAGATAAATTTGAGGTTGCAATGGGTTTATACCACAAAATGTTGGGGGATGGTTTGGTTCCAAATACAGTAACATACAATGCCTTGATATATGAATTGTGTTTGCGTAGAAGATTCAGCTCTGCTTTTATGATTTTCAATTGGATGGAAAAACATGGTAGTTTTCCGAATACTCAAACCTACAATGAAATCATAAGGGGATTGTGCTTAATGGGTGATATTGAGAAAGCCATGGTTCTTTTCAATAAAATGCTGAGGGTAGGTCCCTGTCCGACTGTTATAACTTATAACACACTCATTTATGGATATCTCAGACTGGGAAATCTGAATAATGCTATGAGATTGTTGGCTTTGATGAAGGATAATGGATCCAAACCAGATGAATGGACTTATGCTGAACTTATTTCTGGGTTTTGCAAGGCAGGAAAGTTGGATTCTGCTTCTACTCTTTTCCATGAAATGTCCGAACAGGGTTTAAGTCCTAATACCGTTAGTTATACTGCTTTGATTGATGGTCATTGTAAGGAGGGGAAGGTAAACATTGGATTGTCATTACTTGAAAGGATGGATAAAAATGGTTGCCATCCAAGTATTGAGGCTTACAATGCCGTTATTAATTGTTTTTCCAAAGCAAATAGGTTTTCTGAAGCTGAAAAACTATGTAATAAGATGGCGGAGCAAGGATTGCTGGCAAATGTCATCACCTACACGACTTTGATTGACGGGCTTTGTAGGAATGGTGGGACTCATCTTGCATTCAAGATATTCCATGAAATGGGAAAAAAAGATTGTCTGCCTAATTTGTTTACTTATAGTTCTCTCATTTATGGTTTATGCCAAGAAGGCAAAGCTGATGAAGCAGAAATATTACTGGGGGAAATGGAGGAGAAAGGTTTGGCTCCTGATGAGGTGACATTTACCTCACTAATTGATGGTTTTGTTATGCTGGGTAGGCTAGACAGTGCATTTTCGCTTCTTCAGCGAATGATTGATGTGGGTTGTAAGCCCAACTACAGAACTTACAGGGTGTTGGTAAAAGGATTGGAAAGAGAGCATCAGGTGCTTGAAGAAAAAGTTGTGGTCCAACATGATGTGGCTTATAGTTGCAGTTCTGATGAAAAGGACATCAGCTTTGAAATGGTATGCAATCTCTTAGTCAGAATGTCTGATACTGGTTGTGAAGCCACTCTTGACACCTATAGCACTCTAATATCTGGTTTGTGCAGAGAAGGCAGGACTTATGAGGCAGATAGGTTGCTTAAAATCATGGAAGAGAAAGGCTTGTGTCCTAATGAAGAGATCTCTTATTGTCTATTAATTGCTTATTGTAAGAATTTGAAGGTAGATACTGCTCTTGAAATTTTCAACTCAGTGGTAAATAGAGGCTTCCAGCCTCGCTTATTTATTTATAGAGCACTTATTTGTGCTCTCAGCAAAACTAATCATGTGGAAGAAGCTCAAGCTTTGTTTGAGTTCCTGCTTGAAAAACAAAACAATGCTGATGAAATTGTTTGGACAGTCCTGGTAGATGGATTGTTGAAGGAGGAGAAATTAGATCTATGCATGAAGCTTCTTCACATTATGGAGTCTAGGAATCGTTCTCTCACCTTCCAGACCTATGTTATCTTGGCCCGGGAGCTATCCAATGTTGGAAAGTATGTTGAAACGTACCCATTGGCTGATAAATTGAGAGCTTTGATGGATGTTTCATGAGTTGAAGAAATCGTTCTCTCACCTTCCAGACCGATGTTATCTTGGCCCGGGAGCTATCCAATGTTGGAAAATATGTTGAAATGTACCCATTGGCTGATAAATTGAGAGCTTTGATGGATGTTTCATGAGTTGAAGTTTTGTCTATTGTATCATAGCACACAGAATGATGTGTTATACCCAGAAAGACAGATCATTGAGTACTGATTGAAACAACAATTTTCCAGCCTGAGGTGCAAATGAATTTTTCCAGCTGTAAGCACCTCAAAACTCCATCAAATAAATGGTAAGCAGGTGTTGCTTTTACATCTTATCTCTACTTCTTATTATCTTTAAATTTATTTCTTTATTACTTTTTAATTTTTATTTTCCACTGAAAAGAAGCTTATCTCTTTTGTGGTATTCTGTCAAAAGGTACACTGACTGTTCCTGAAGCAAAAAATCAGTAAGCAAAGAAACTTTTGGTTTAATAGTGGAAGGAAACGATCTTTTTAGGTATGGATTGAAAGACTCTTATGTATATGAAGCAACAACTGAAGTTAAACTTTTGGTTGGTTTTGTGCTTAAAACTTTAGATGATAAAAAATCTGTTATGTGCAGTTGTTGTTTATTCTGGTAGAACATAGAAATTGAAATACTATTTAAGGAGTTGATGTAGCTGAACCTTCCTATTTTCTTCCTAGCGTCTATGATCTAAATTTTAGGGGTTATATCATTCCTGGGATGATGTCCTTATCTACCTTATTGCTTGATTTTTTCACTTTGCGTTGGTTACATATGTTTTTATTTTTGATTTTGGTAAGGAAAATTGTGAGGTTACGCAGGTAAATTGAGGAGCTTTATAGTCAAAATTATGGGTCCCTTGATATTCTTAACCTAGCCTGTTAACAAACAGATAGCATGCTTTGGCTTTTAGTAAAAATATATGTGGTTTAGGAATCACTGATTGCTGAAAATAATTTGGAAGTCAGTGGTTAGTATTAATATATCAGGAAGGATGCAGAAAAATTGAAGCATGTACAGGAGTGGAAAAGTAACTCATGTTAGGAAAAGGCTAGTGATAAGGTGGGGAATTCATATAATATTCAGCATAATATGATTTTTTTTTTCATGAAATTTGCAAATGATTGTGAATTTAAGGTAGAAGTTTGAGTCAGTTAATAAACACACAAGAACCTAAAAGGCGTAGTAGGGTATCTGAGGCCTAGGTGCAGGGGCCAGCCTAAGGAAGATGAGGAACACATTTGTTAAAAATCTGTATAAAATGCTTATATATTAAATTTTAAATTTGTTTAAAAATGCTTACATAACAATTATTTTGAATTTGTAAACATATCCTTAGTGATATTTAGAGAAAACATACATGTGAAGGCTGCTACTCATAGGTCTAACAGCCTAGGGAAGGTACAATCAATTTAGTCAATACACTATATGTAGTAGTTGATTCATCTGAAAACACGTTCTTCATTTAGAATGTAATTTTATGCTCTTGGCTTGAAATAAATTGATGTATGTTATGGTTTTGAGATGTCTGAAAATTTTTTGGATCAGGTTAGAATAAGCTAGTATATGGTTGACCGTATACAAACTTTGCCAATGTTAGAAACCAGTACATTAAAATTTGACTCAGGCATTTAAAAACCATTTTAAATTTATTTTTCTTCCTAATACTACAATTTCTAATAATTTTAAAGGTAATTTGATTTTCTAAAGACTTAATTTTGGAGTTATCTCCCCAAACCTGAAATTGGAAGGGTTAAAATCTCTAAAAAATTTCCAATTTCATTCTTGAAGAGGAGAATTGATTATTATTCTTTGGGAAATGTATCTTTTACTAATTTTATTAAATTCAACTTTGGGGGTTGGTGGATTGGGGGCATTCCTTTTGGTAGATGGGCTGGCTGCACATAGGGGGAAAAGATCAAGCCCAACCCAACGGCAAGCTCAGACACACTAGTTGATGGAGGGTCTATACGCAATCCTTTCTCTTGTTCTGGGTGAGCTGGAAGTCACCTGACGTCTTACAGAGGAAGACAATCCATGGAAGTGAGGTCGTGTTTCTCCTTGGGTCTCAACTCATTCAGGATTGATGGATGTAATCATGACTCCATTGAGTTAGTTGGCAGAGGTTCTAGCAATCACTGAGGCAGGGTTGATCGCTTCCTTAGTGTCAGCAATTGCCAAGATGAAGACGAGTGTGCTCCTAGAGAAAGGCACTGGTTTGTTTTTGACATTCCACTAATCCAGAAGGAGTTGTGATGGTGCTCATGGAGGAGACCCCAGTTAATATCTAGAGAGGGATGGATTTGGAGGCTGGATTGAGGGCATAGTCAGACATGAAGAAGCATTCCAGTGGAGGTGTTGCGTACTCAGCAGGAGGGTGTTGAAATCAGAAGCAATGTACGAGGAGGAGAATGATCTGATATGTCAAGAGATTCATGAATATGAGAATAAATACTTGCATACGCCTCCTTTGCAGGTTTGGCAGATTCAGAGGTCTTTGCTGATAAAGAGAGCTTTTTGGATGATTTTACTGTGGAGATCTCTGGCTGATAATGGAAATGTGATGCTAAAGCAAGGGGCTTGACAACTGGGTGCAGGTACTCAGTAGCTCTTTTCTACCCAAACACCATAGTACAAAATTTACTAGGGATCTCGACAGATTTAGAAAATCTCGTGGCTGAGGAAACTTTAGCTGGTGGTATACTTTTGGGTAGTTCTTCGAATTACTCTGTGTTATGGTACCTCTGTCGATTGATTGTTGTGCTCCTAACTCTGCACATGTACTTGACAAATGAGATTATTAACTCTGACAAAGGCCTTCTGCTATGCTTGTTGATGTTTTAAATAAAATGGATGAATATTTGCTCCACCAAAGAGTGGAGAGGTCCTTAAGAATGACATTGACCTTAGATTCCCTTGGGGGATGAAAATAGCCGAGGCTCACAGGAAATGCGAGATAAAATGGGGTGTAAATTAGTTAATCCTTTAGGTCAGGATTTGAATGTTGGAGTCACTCCTAGGACCTATGTGCAGAAAAAGAAGAGAGGGAAAGATATTGCAAAAAATGGCTTCTACTATCTATTATTTATTTATTTATATTTTTGGGAGGTGGGAAGGGAAGATTAGGCAACGGTCCTTAAGAATGACATTGACCTTAGATTCCCTTGGGGAATGAAAATAGCTGAGGCTCACAGGAAATGCGAGATAAAATGGGGTGTAAATTAGTTAATCCTTTAGGTCAGGATTTGAATGTTGGAGTCACTCCTAGGACCTATGTGCAGAAAGAGAAGAGAGGGAAAGATATTGCAAAAAATGGCTTCTACTATCTATTATTTATTTATTTATATTTTTGGGAGGTGGGAAGGGAAGATTAGGCAATGGTAAAGTTGTTGCTGTATGACCTGGAACTCATGAGTTTGAGGCGTGGAAATAGCCTCTTGCAATGCATGGTAAGGCTGCGCATTATAGACCCATCGTGGTCCACCCCTTCCTCAGACCACGCATATGCAAGAGCTTTGTGCACCGGGCTGCCCTTATTATTATTATTATTTTTTGTGGGGAAGGGGGGGGGGGGGGAGGGAAGAGAGGTAGAGTTAGTTAGCTGCTAGGATGAAGTTGAATTGGAAATGGAATAATGTTAGGGAATTGCAGAACATGGTTATGCGTTGTAAGATTATAGAAATTGCAAGTAAGAAGTCCCTAGATGTTATGTTACAAGAGCTAAGTTAGAGGTGACGGATGGTTTTTTTTTTTTTTTTGATCGGTAAATTATAAATAATATTGATCAAAATGGATATGTATAGTAACTCTAGGCATACCCAGGAGAAGGGAAGCGAAAGCTCCAATCAAACACAACATAAATAAATACAAAAAAAGCCTGGGCATACCCAGGGGCACCACGGCCAAAGAAGCTAAACAAGCTAGATCAGACCATGTAAAACAATTACAATCGACAAAAACAAGCAAAATTCTGACCCTGTAAAACAATGAACATCAGATCGGGCGACCAAAAGGAACCCAGTCAACCAAACTCAAACACTAAGCGTTCTGGTGAATGACAGTAAATGCAAATCAGGCCTCAAAATGTCTCGGATCCCATTCTATCGAGAACAGGGAGAATCTGTTATAAACTTCTCTATACGTGTGCTTTTGAATCGCTTTGAACATGGCTTGAGGATTGATGATCTTGCTTTCAAACTTTTTCTTGTTTTTGAAATGCCAAATGAAATAAACAGTGGCTGCCAAGGCAATTCTCTTAGCCGCTGCCTGTATTCTAGTTCCTTTTGTCTCTTTGCAAAGCCATTTTACAGCAGCTTTCTATACAAATCAGGCCTCAAAATGTCTCGGATCCCACTCAATCGAGAACAGGGAGAATCTGTTATAAACTTCTCTATACGTGTGCTTTTGAATCACTTTGAACATGGCTTGAGGATTGATGATCTTGTTTTCAAACTTTTTCTTGTTTCTGAAATGCCAAATGAAATAAACAGTGGCTGCCAAGGCAATTCTCTTAGCCACTGCCTGTATTCCAGTTCCTTTTGTCTCTTTGCAAAGCCATTTTACAGCAGCTTTCAAGGTTGACATGTGTCTATTCAAACCAACCCACTTTCAAACCATTCTCCTGACCTCTGTAGTGAATCTGCACTTGAAAAACAAATGCTCCAGAGTCTCAATCTCAGATCTGCACATCACACAGTCATGGTCAACACCATCCCCTTGCAGTTTATCATTTGTAAACAGTTTCCCTTCAATACCCAGCCAGAGGACAAAAGCATGTTTAGGAGTGGCACCACTCTTCCTACCTCCTTATGCCAGGTGACCTTGCGGCCCTTGTTACGCCAAAATCTGTAAATCTGAGAGGAGTTAACCTGATCTTCCTGCATCCATAAACCCAGCAGTTTGTCTGCAGCCATCTGGTCCCCTCTGTCCTGTAGAATCAAGTTCTTGATCTCATAGATCTTCTTCAATAGTGGAGAGTCCTCATGTTTAGGAAAAGCTTCCCAAATGTTGCCTCCTTTCAGGTAGACCTGACGAACCCACTTTGCCCATTGTGTATCCTTTTTACTATGAATATTCCACAGTGCCCTAGTAAGTAGAGCTCTGTTCCAAGCAGAAAGATCAACTGCACCCAGCCCACCTTCATCCTTGGGCATGCAGACCTCTCTTTTCTTGTTAGAAGTAGTTACGGTTTTTGCTCTAAGGATTCGGTTTGGTTAGCATCTACTGTTTTCTTGGGGGCATTTTGATTATTTTGGACACTAGAAATTTGGATGTTTTGATAGGATCCTTTTCACCATCTGTTAATTTAGATACTAAGATTAGGGAGCAGTGGTGGTTTACCTCGATGTATGAACTGAATTGTTCTTGGTTGTGAGGTGTTCTATGGGATGAGTTAGCTGCAGTTTATGGTTTGTGTTTTCCTAATTGGTGTATAGGAAGAGATGTTAATGTTTTTAGATTCACTAATGAGAAATTGGGATGTTTTGATTTGTTTATAAAGGATTGTGATTTGACGGGTGTTCTTCTTTCTAATTTTTGATTTACCTTGTTTGCTTCTGGAAATAGGCCACTAGCTACTTGGATTGATTTGTTTGCTATGCATTTGCAGCTTAACTAAAGAAGCGCTCTTCCTAGAGCAATATTTTATCATTTCCTTTTAATATTTGAACGTAATTAACCTTGTGAAGTGGGGCCCAACTCCATTTAGACTTGAGAATATGTGGTTGACACATTTTTATTTTTGAAGGTTGGTTAGAGATTAGTAGGGTGAGTGTTATGTGGAAGGTTGGGAGGGTTCTTGTTTTATGAGGGGGTTGAAGTTTATGAAAGAAAACCCCAAAATATGGGAATGTGGAGGTTTTTCTTTTCTTTTTCTTTGGGGTGTAGTCAAGAAAAAGAACTCTACAAGAGTTAGGTGTGTGATATATTACTGGAGAGGGTGCCTCTCTTAGAAGAAGTAGCTAGTAGAAGAGTTCGGTTGTCTAATGAGTTTGAGCAAGTTCTTTTGAGAGAAAAGGAGAGTTGGAGGAAGTCTTGGATGAATTGGGTTATGGATGGGGATTGTAATACAAAACTCTTTCATAGGTTGGAGAGTCATAGGATGAGAAGGAATTTTATAAAAGACCTAGAGGACAATTGGTTTGGTTATTAAGGATCTTTGATTGCATTGTAGGTATGATTACGAGTTTTATATGTACCTGTTTTCAAAGGAGGATAAGGTAAGGGCTATGATTGAGAGTTTGGATTAGTGGCCTATTATAGATTGAGTGGAGTAGCTAGAGAGGCTTTTGAAGAAGGGAACTGTTGGGATTTTTTAAAGGATGACATTTTTAGAAAATTTTCATCTTTTCTTAATAATGGATGGTCAGTTTGAGTATTAACCAACTTTCATTATCCTAGTGCCTATTTAGGAGTGTGCTTAATAGGATATATTTAAACTTGCTAAAACTAGAGAAAGGAAGAACAAGGACTTAGGAAATGTAAAATGTATAAAAAGTGAGGATGATATTGTCTTGGTTAAGGATGAAGATATTAAAGAAAGATGGCGAAGTTACTTTAGTAAGTTGTTTAACGAAAACCAAATAGAAGGCTTAAATTTAGAATTGTCAAATGAGGAAAAGACTAAAAATATAAGATTTATTCGAAAAATTAGAGTTAACGAAGTTAAGTTTGCACTAAAAAAGATGAAAAATGGGAAAGCTATGGGACCAGATAACATCCCAATTGAAGTTTGGAAATGCTTGGGTGATAACGGAATTATATGGTTAACTAATTTATTTAATACAATTATAAAAACTAAGAAAATGTCAGATGAATGGAGGAAAAGCACTTTAATACCTATATACAAAAATAAAGGAGATATTCAAAATTGTAATAACTATCGTGGAATTAAACTTATGAGTCATACGATGAAACTATGGGAAAGAGTAGTTGAACAAAGATTAAGGTTAGAAACGAAGATCTCAAAAAATCAATTTGGTTTTATGCCTGGGAGATCTACCACAGACGTTATTTATCTTTTAAGAAGATTAATGGAAAAGTTTAGGGAAAAGAAGAGGGACTTGCATATGATATTTATTGACCTTGAGAAAGCATATGATAGGATACCTAGGGAAGTTCTATGGTGGGTTTTAGTAAAAAAGGGTGTATGTTGTAGGTATACCGATGTCATTAAGGATATGTATGAAGGAGTAATGACTAGTGTAAAGACTATAGATGGAGAACCTAGAGAATTTCCAATTACCATAGGTGTACATCAAGGATCTGCTTTGAGTCTTTATCTTTTTGCTTTAGTGATGGACCAATTGACTAAGAGTATTCAAAAAGAGGTTCTATGGTGTATGTTGTTTGTAGATGATATTGTATTAATTGACGAAACTAGGGATGGAGTAGAGGCTGAGTTAGAATTATGAAGAGAAGTTTTGGAATCTAGAGACTTTAAGATAAGTAGAAATAAAACAGAATATATGAAATGTAATTTTAGTAATGATAGGAGGAATATTGGAGACAAAGTTAAACTTGATGATGAAGAAATAAATAGCACTTGTAGATTTCGATACCTTGGATCTATTATGCAAGTTGAAGGAGAAATTGAAGATGATGTAATGCATAGAGTTAAAGCAGGGTAAAATGGAGAAGTTCTTCAAGTGTTCTATGTGATCGTAGAATACCCTTAAAATTGAAAGGGAAGTTTTATAGGACAGCTATAAGACCAGCTATGCTATATGGATCAGAATGTTGGGCGACGAAGAAACATAATATCCAAAAAGTAAAAGTTGCCGAGATGAGGATGCTTAGATGGATGAGTGGTATAACATTGAAAGATAAATTAAGGAATGAACATATTCGTGGTAAGTTAGGTGTAGCTCCTATAGAAGATAAGATAAGGGAAGGACGACTCAGATGGTATGGACACTTGCAACGTAGGCCTTATAGTGCACCTGTGAGGAAGAGTGACTTAGTTACTGTGGGGGGCAGTAGAAGGGGTAGGGGTAGACCTAAAATAACTTGGGAGGAGATAGTGAGTAAGGATTTAATATCTTTGAATCTATCAAAAGAAATGGTCTATGATCGCATAAATTGGCGGAAAAGGATTCATATAGCTGACCCCACTTAGTGGGACTAAGGCTTGGGTTTGTTTGTTGTTTGTTTTGTTTATTTATTTTTTTTAATTTTTATAACTAATAATTTTTAAAAAATTAACTGAGTTTCCTTGGAATGGGGTGGTGGGGAAGAGTGTTAATTCTACCTTTATTTCTCTTGCTCCTAAGAAAGAGCATTCCAAGAAAAGTAGGCTTTAGGTTGATTAGCTTGGTTCCGTATATTGTTAAGATCCTCCCCCTATCCTCATAAGTGTGCCGCCTTAAGATCTAAGGTTTTTTTTTGGTTTTTTTTGTTTTGCTTTTTAGCTTGGTTGCTAGCCTTTATAAAATTTTGGCTAAGGTTTTGTCCAAGAGGCTGAGAGAGGTGTTAGCGGGTACGGTTACTTTGGAACATTCTGTTTTCATCAGAGGTAGACTTATTTTAAATGCTGTTTGGTTGAAGAAGTGGTGCAGGACGTGAGGAGGGGGGAAGGGAGGGAGGGGTGTTTTATTTAATGTGAATTTTGAAGAAGCCCATGATTTGTTGTTTTGGAATTTTTGGACCATGTGATGGCTAGGAAGGGGTTTGAAGGGGTATGGAGGAGATGGATTTAAGGGTGTTACACTCGATGACTATATCAGTCGTTGTGAATGGTCAACTGAGGGGTGGTTTAAGGCTTTACAAGGATTGAGACAAGGGGATCCCTTATCCCCTTTTCTTTTCACTCTAGCTGTTGATGTGTTAGAGTCATATGTTAAGAAATGCTCAAAGCCTTGATATGATTCAAAACCTTAAGGTTGGCAAAGAGGAGGTTGTGGTTTCCCACCTTATGATACCTTTCTCTTTCTTAAGGACAATGTTGTGAAATTTTGGAAGCTTTTAATCCTACTTAGTTGATAACATTTCTGGATTAAATATCAACATGTCTAAGAGTGGGGTTGAAGGTTTGAACATCAGAAAAAGGGGTGAACTTGAGGTCCTACTCTAAATTGGCCTCTTACTTATTTAGGTCTCCGTTTTGGTGGTAATCCTAATTTTTCTACTTTTTGGGATCTAGTCAGGGAGGGGAAGTTTGGAAGAGGGTGTACTTATTTTTAGGGGGTTGCTTTTCTAATATTTCCATTTATTTTCTTTTTCTTTTTAGAATTCCACTGGGGGTGGCTGCTGCCTTGGAGAGGATTATGAGAGATATTTTGTGGTCGGGGTATAGGGGAAGAGAGGAGGATCATCTTCTTAGTTATGAGAAGGTTAGAACACCTAAGCATGAAGAAGGTTTGGGCCAAGGGAATTTGATGTTGCTAGTTGGAAAATGGTTATGGTGGTTCCCCTTGGAGGTTGATTCCTCATGGCACATGGTCATTAAAATCAAGTACGAAATACATCGGTATGGTTGGGATACTAGAGGAAGTGGCAATGTTTCTCACACTAGCCCTTGGAAGTTTATTTCTTAGGTTGCTCGCTTCTTTTATCATCTTACCCTTTTTCATGTTGAGAATGGGAATTGTGGAATGACGGCCAGCAACGTGAACGAAGGCCATGGTTGGTGAATGACGGCCACCTACCATGGTAGGTGAGCCACTGCCACCTACCATGGTGGATGAGCCACCACCACCTACCATGAGATCTTGCCACAAGCCAGAGGCTATAAATTGAGACCCCCCACCGAAGCTAAACTACACATCTCAACTGCAAGTTGTGTCCTCTTTTGTTTTCTCATATTTTATTTTCTGTGTACATGTTAAATAGGGACCTGAGTATGTAAAGAATACACAATTGAATATACAATTGATTCATTCTCTACATGGTATCAGAGCTTGGGTTACTCTAAAACCCTAAGCAATCCATGGCTGCCCCAAAAAGGAGACAGCCATGAGTCTAGCTAGTTGGCAACCCAGGAAGGAGAGTCAGAGATAACCTCCTCCATGGGCTCGGCTGGCGTATTCGAGAATTCCCCACTCCATCTTACTGTTGAAAAATTCAATGGTAAGAATTACAGAGAATGGACATAGTCAATCAAGCTCGTTATCGACGGTAAGGGAAAACTCGACTTTCTTACTGGCTAGACTCGGCGACCACCTTCTACCAATGCAGTGGCATCCTAGAAATGGCGGTCCGAGAACTCCTAGATAACATCATGCTTGATAAACTCTATGAAGCCAGCCATTGGCAAAACGTACCTATTTCTCCTGACGGCAAAGGACGTGTGGGATGCAGTGCGTGAGACATACTCTGATGCTGAAAATGGTTCCCATATTTTCGAGTTGAAGACACGACTATGGCAGACGAAGCAAAGGGATCGGGAAGTCACGGAATACTACACTGAGATGCTTGAACTTTGGCAAGAACTCGATCTTAGCTGCGAAGAGGAATGGGAATGCACGGGTGGCGGTGCACATTTCAAGAAGAAGATGGAGAACGAGAGAGGATTCGAGTTTCTGGCAAGGCTGAACGGAGAGCTTGACGATGTGAGGAGCAGGATTCTAGGTTGCCGGCAGCTGCCCTCCATTCGAGAAGTCTTCTCTGAGGTTCAGCATGAGGAAAGTATGGGGAACATGATGTTGAAGGAGCAAAACAAGTCTGGGCCCGAGGCATCGGCTTTTATAACTCGTGGGCCTCATACTGGATCTAGCCCAAAACAGTCTAATGAGGGAAGAAGGACCATCCTGATTGTGCACGTCGATTACATAATTCTCACTGGAGATGACACAGAAGAGGTGGAGAGATTGAAGAAGATCTTAGCCACAGAGTTTGAGGTTAAAGACCTGGGTCAAATGCGACATTTTGTGGGAATGGAGGTCGCCAGATTAAAGGAATTAGTGTCTCCCAGAGAAAGTATGTACTTGACCTTTTGATCGAGACTGACGTGCTTGGTTGTAAACCTAGCGATAGTCCTATTGAGGCAGGAAAAAGAACGGAAGACGTAGGAAAGCCTGTGGATAGAGAGAGATATCAGAGACTAGTAGGTAGATTGATCTACCTCTCTCACACTAGACCTGACATTGCTTTCGTTGTAAGTGTGGTTAGTCAACACATGCACTCACCAAATGAGAGTCACCTAGAAGCAGTATATAAGATTCTCAGATATCTGAAAGGCTATCTAGGGCGAGGACTATTCTTCAGGAAAGGTGACAGTAAGAAGGTAGAGATCTACACAGATGCGGATTGGGCAGGATCTACAGAAGACAAAAGGTCTACTACTAGCTACTGTTCCTATGTTTGGGGAAATCTAGTAACATGGAGGAGTAAGAAGTAGAGTATGGTAGCTTGAACCAATGCCGAGGCTGAATTCAGAGCTGTTGCACAAGGGATGTGTGAAGGGCTATGGTTACAAAAATTTTTGGAAGAACTACACATCACAGTAAAGCTCCCCATCAAACTCTATTGCGACAACAAAACCGCCATTAGTATTTCTCATAATCTTGTTCAGCACGACAGGACTAAACATATAGAAGTGGACAAACATTTTATAAAGGAGAAAATTGAGAAGGGGACAATTTGCATGACCTATATCCCTACAAGAGAACAATTAGCAGTTATTTTCACTAAGGGATTACAGAGATCTAGCTTTGAAGAGTTCATTTGCAAAGTTGGACATGATCAATATCTATGATCCAACTTGGGGGGGAGTGTGGAATGATGGTCAACAGTGTGAACGACGGCCATGGTTGGTGAATGACGGCCACCTACCATGGTAGGTGAGCCACCACCACCTACTTGGTGGGTAAGCCACCACCACCTACCATGAGATCTTGCCACAAGCCAGAGGCTATAAATTGAGACCCCCCACCGAAGCTAAACTACACATCTCAACTGCAGGTTGTGTCCTCTTCTGTTTTTCCATATTTTATTCTATGTGTACATGTTAAATAGGAACCCGAGTATGTAAAGAAATACAATTGAATATACAATTGATTCATTCTCATTCTCTATAGGAATCTTATTTGGTTTTGGTAGGATGTCTAGGTGGGTGAGGTTTCATTGGAGTCTTTGGTCCCTCGTCTTTTATAATGTTTTACATGCATAATGCATCAATTAATGCTTTTTGTTCTTTTGACAGGGGTTCTTTCTCTTGGGGATTTAATTTTTAGAAATCTCAAATGAGAGAGAGGTTGACGATTTAACCTTTTTGTTGAGAGTGCTAGAATGCTCAAATGTGGAGTGATTTGAGGATTTGTTTTGGTGATTCTTCTGGCTTGTTCTCCAGAAAATCCTTTCTCTCCCGTTTGATGGAAATTCCAAGCCTTCTTATTTTCCCCTGAACCATTTTATTTGGAAGGCCAAGGCTTCTCTCAAAATTAGGTCTTTATGGGGATCGTGGCTCTTAAATGGCTTGATGCTGATGATTTGTTGCAAGTGAGGAGGCCTTTCAAGGCTATGGGTCTTGATATTTGTATTATGTGTTTGGAGGCAAATGAAACTAGCGGCCACTTGTTTCTTCAGTGATAGGTGGCTAAGCAGCTTTGGTTCGACACAAATTTTAGGAGGAGAGTAAGAAAGGATACTGATGTAGGACAAGAAGCAAGACCTTGGGAAGATCTTTGCTGGAGAATAATTAAGAAGAGCAGGATTAAGGAATTGTTGGGTTCAGTTAGTAGTTTATTATGTGTGTTTAATATTAATTAGTATAGGATTATGTGTATTTGGGGATTGTTTGTAATATTTGTATAAAGTAGGGGTATGTTTGTAATGTTATGTAGTTTTAGGGGTTTGTATGTAATTTCATGTAAAGAGGCTTTCTTATAAATAGTGTGTGAAAGCCATGTTGTAGGCAGTTGTTGATGAATTTGAATTGAACGTGAGTTTTCCCCCCTAGTATCTCCCCTCTCCTCCCTGCCCCTTCCTCTCTTCTAATTTCTCCATTGCTGCAGAACCTTGATGCTGCCCCTGCATCATTTGGTATCAGAGCCCAACTACAATCTCCATTCTTCCATTCCAATCCACCCATTCTCCCTCACTCTTCTCATCTTCTCTTCTTCTTAACTTGTCTTCTTCTTCTTCTTCTTCTTCTTCATTCTTTTCTATGTTCAGATCTCCTGTTTTGTGCATAATCCCCTGCTGCCCAGCAGCATTCCGCCCTCTTCCTCTTCTCTGTTTCTCTTCTTCTTCTCTTCTGCTTCTTCTCTTAATTCTCTCCCATAATTCTCCCAACTCTGATTTCTGAATTCTGTTGCTGTCCCCTTTACTTGCAGCAGTCTCTGTCCAGCAATTCCTCTAATTTTCCGTCTTCTTCTTCATTCTTCCTTCTTGTTTTCTTCTCTCTATTTCCCTCCCATCATTCTCTCTCTGATTTTTCTCTGTTCCAAAATTTCAGTTGAAAAAAAAAAAAAAAAAAAACCAAAAAGCAGTTCTGCTGCAGTTTCTAACAAATTCCAAAATTCCAGTCATGTCTCATTTTTCTAAACCCTGATTTCTTTCCTAGATTTTACAACACCACCCACACCAACAAAAACAGAACCCTCCGAAAACCTACCCTGAAGTTTCTTCACCATCCCACCATCTTAAGACTCCCACACGCTGGTAAAATGTTTCCCTGTCATCAGTCCTTCAAAACTCTTAACTTCCTGTTCTTTCTCATCACACGACAACCATCACTGCGATCCTCACTCCCTGATCTACCCTCGCCTGGACTTTCATTGCCAGAGGTGCCTCACCAGCAGTGCATGCACCTCATATGCCGGCGACCTCTGACTTGGAAACTTCCACAGTTTTCTGCAATTTCCAGTCTAGTGAAAAATTGCTTCAGCCACGAGATTTTGGATCTTCTCCATGATACTTTGGCCTGCAAGGATTGCTGTGGACACAATATATTGCAGGCAAGCACAATAATTTGGCATGAAACCCTAGAAGTTGTTACCGCCAGCATAAAAAAATCAGATTTATTGCTGCAATTTGAGAAATTTGAGAGTTTTGTGAGTGAATTTGTTTGATTTCAGTGAGACACTCAAGATCTAAGGTGAATTGAAGATATTTCTTGAAAATTGGGACTCAAGTTTATGATTTTGCATGGTTAGATTGAGAATTGTGGGCAAGTGTGTTAAAAACTTTTGGTGATATATACTTGCAGTGTATATAAGTCCAAAAATATGGTGACAAATTATTGGACGAAGGAATGCCATTTATCATACCTTGGGCACAATTTCAAGCTCTTCAACACCTGTCTCAAATGTGGAGAAAAGGTTTACAAAATCATCATTGATGGAAAAGGCCAAACGAATGTAGTTTCCGTAAATGGGGTCACTTGAATGCAACTTCATCCAAAACCTCATCCAGAGCCTTCTGAGATGTCTTCGATTGATAACACTACCTTACGTGTTTATGAAAGATGTTTGGTTCCTATTTAAATGGGTGCTACTTTAATAATGTTTGGTGTGATATTATACCTATGAAGATTGGTCATGTACTCCTTGGTTAGATGATTTGGGTGTGACTCAAGGACATAAGAACACATTTCTTCCACTATAATGGAAAGAAAATCATTTTGAAGCCTGTTCTACCAACCAAGACAAAGAATCTGAGTTTATTGATCATGTCAAAGTTATTCAACTTAAAGATACTACAAGTAACACAATGAATGTGTTTGAAGACATTCAAAGTCTTTCAAACATTCCTATCTACAGTTTGTCATCCTTGATGAGCTAATTGATGCAAATTTTCTAGTCAAGTCTATGGTGCTGCTAATGGAACATGGTTTCGTGTCTCATTCAAGCGCTAGCTTTCAAAAAGTTCAAGTTTTCTTCTCCCTTTTGATCCTCCAACATTTCAAAATTCGAGGCTGAATGTTTTCTAACTGGGGGAGAGTTGATGTAGGAAGAAGTAAGACCTTTGGAAGATCCTCACTGGAGAATAATTAAGAAGAGTAGGGGTAAGGAATTGTTGGGTTTAGTTAGTAGTGTATTATGCGTGTTTAGTATTATTAGTATAGGATTATGTGTTTGTAATATTTGTGTAAAGTAGGGGTATGTTTGTAATGTGATGCAGTTTTAGGGGTTTATGTGTAATTTCATGTAAAGAGGCTTTCTTATAAATAGTGTGAGAAAGCCATGTTTTAGGCAGTTGTTGATGAATTTGAATTGAACTGAGCGTGAGTTTGCCCCCTAGTATCTCCTCTCTCCTCCCTATCCCTTCCTTCCTCTCTTACTAATTTCTCCATCTGCAGAACCTTGATGCTGTTGCTGCCTCTGCATCAGATAGTCCTTTGGAGATGTGTGCCTTTTTCTATGCTTTGGACCATATGGATTGAAAGGAATGCAAATATTTTGGATGATAAGACAAATCCCTTGTTATTTGGGATCAAGTTATTTTTTCGGCCTTTGTTATTTTTTAAGGAATTTTGTTAGATATTTAGCAGGATTGGAAAGGGGCTCTCATGTAATTGTTTTTTTTTTATTTGTTTTGTTTTGTTTTTTTTTTTGTTTTTGTTTTTTTTTTTTTGGTTTTTTTTTTGGATTTTTTTTTCCCTCCTAATGAATTTATTTTCTATCAAGAATAAAAAAAGGACTGTGCTACTAGAGTCAAGGATTTTAGACCAATTAATTTGGTTACAAGTGTTTATAAGATTTTGACTGAAGTTCTATCCAAGAGATTGGCAATAGTCTTGTTGGATACCATTTCTTATGATCATATTGCTTTCATTGGTGACAGAGATTTCTATGTAGCATTGTTAGAAAACGGAGAAGGTTGAGGATGTGGTTAGAAGAAAAAAAGCAAGGTCTTGTTTTGAAATTGGATTTTGAAAAAGCTTATGATCAGGTTAGTTGGGATTTCTTGGATAGAGTTATGGACATAAAAGGTTTTGGTGTGAGATGGGGGAATGGATTTGTGGATGTCTCTCATCTATAATCTTTTTAGTCTTAGTGAACGGGGATGCTAAGTGTTGGTTATGAGCTTCTAGAGTTTGTAGATAGGGCAATCCTTTGTCCCCTTTCCTTTTTACCATTGTGGCAAAGGCATTGGGTAGGATGATTGGTAGAGGTGTTGATAGAGGCTTGGTGGAAGGAATTAAGGTGGGAAACGAGAATGTCCATATCATACCTTTAGTTTGCAATGATTCCATTCTCTTTCTTCTTAAAGATGTGGGTAGTTTCTTTAATATGCTACTAGGTTTTGGTGTTCTGAATTGGCCTATTACCTATTTAGGTGTTCCGTCACGCTGCATATTCGTTTTAGGACCTGGTCCTTGAAAGAGTTGCCACTTGCCAGGAGGTTGAATGGGTGGAAAGGAGCTTTAGGGGTTGTATTACTCTCACCCATGCTTGTATTTTATTACCATGTATTATTTGTCGCTTTTTTAGAATTCCATGGTGTGTGGCTTGGAGATTAAAGAAGGTAATGAGAGATTTTTGTGGTCGAAAGTAGGTGAGTGATATAGAGACCATCTTGTCGGGTGGGCGACTATAACTTGTGTGTGGATCTAAAAAGAAGGAAGGAATGGATCTAAGTAATTTTATGCCTTAAAATATTTCCTCGGTTTTAAGTGGTTATGGCATTTTCCTTTAGAACCTATTTCTCTTTGGCATTAGGTAATTTTAGTAAATTTGTGCTTCTAATGGTAACTTTGTAGTTAACATTACTTTAAGTCAGTTGGAAATTTGTGTTTTAGATTTATTATACTTTCTTTCGTACTAGTTGGTATAAAGTGGGTAAAGGGGAGAAAATCTGTTTTTGGGACAATATAAGGAGGTGCCTTTTGCTTGTGTGCCCTTGTTTCTTTGAGTTATATGCCCTACATGAAACTCTTATTTTTTGCTTTCTTCCTTTTGTGAGAGGGTGGCGATCCTTGTTAATTTCATTATGTGAGGAACCTTAGCATTGGAGAGACTAATGAGCTTGCCCGTTTGATTAATGTGCTTGATTTTACTTTCGTGTACAATTGGGGATTGATGAAAGAGTGTGGAGCTTAGATTCTTTTGGGAAATATTGTTGCAAATATTTATGATATGGAACCCCAAGAATGAACATCCACAGACCCCAAATCAGATTTATCAAAACCCCAAACCCAAAATAAGATTCGACATGGTAGTGGATCCTTGACCTATTGCTTGACGTGAAGCACAAACCAAGAATATCAAATTAATGGATGAACGCCACAAAGGTAGCACCTTTGATAAGTTTGGTGAAAGTTCAATGAAAAACTTGAAGAGAAATAAACCTCACTTAGAATTGTATTCAACCAAAAATATCCCTTTTTCAATACAACAGAGAGTTGACTACTTATAGAAAATAAAAGAAACCTATGACATCAGCCCGGCCAATAAAAATAGGCTATGACATCAATCTGGCCAATAAAATAGCCCCACATAACCTTAAGCATGCCGTGTTATTTAATGAAACATGTGCAAGTCACCTGCCATGCTTAATTGACACAATTGGCCCACTATTTAGTCCATACTTCAATTAAAACAATAAAAATTCACCAAACAACCCCTATTGGCTTAAGGTTCCAGTTTCACACGTCTTTAGACAATTTACCATTTTAGGCTCTTCAAGAAAGTCCTTTTCTTTAGTGTCCATGACCCTCATTGACTCTTGCTCAAGCAAGTTCTCAATTAGTCCTTGCGTAGCCTCCTTGGCCTTCTTGGCCCTAGCTCTTGTGATGGGTCCGCTTGGCATGTGCAGATCATCCTGTGCAATCGGAACTTGTTGGTTCATATCAATTTATTTTCTCATTTGATTCATGATCCTATTTTTTTAGTCCTTTTGCCCTTTATTCTTTAATTTGGAAAGCTAAAGTTCCCTCAAAGATTAAGGCTTTTGCTTGGATTGTGATTCTTGAGAAAAATCAATAGTGATGACTTGCTTCAGAATTGAGACCTAGGGTGGCCCTGTCTCCCTATGTTTGTACCCTTGGCTTTATGAGTGGGGAATATTGCTCATGTTTATTTTACATTGTCCCGTCAATTAGGTTCTTTAAAATAATTTGTTTGCTATTTTTGGCGAAAATTGGGCAAGCGCTTCTTCTTTGGGGGATTTATGCACTTTTATGTTGAGGGGGCTTGCTAAGGGGAAAGGGAGGAAAGCTTTGTGGCGGTGCACTGTGCTGGCTATCATTTGGTGTATTTGTGGTTGCATAGATGCTAGAATTTTTAATGGTTTAGCCAGTTCTATTGACTTCCTTTGGAGCACATGGTAGTGTTTCTTCCGTTGCTTTGGCACTTTGCAAATGGCTTCTTCCGACACAGATTTCTGAAAGACTTATAGAGGGATTGATTGGCTTACTTTATTGGAGTTGTCTTGTAATTATTTTCTTTCTTCTCTTGCTTTTTTCCTTTTGTTACAGGCGGATATCTTGTTCTTCTATTTTTTTTTTTGTCCTGTTCGTTTTTGTACTCTTTCTTGCTTTCTCTAATACAAATCTTTGGATGTTTTGTTACTGGTTGTCTCTTTTTATTTTCTTTTTTCTTGCCAAGTGTCTCCTTTTCTTTATGTTCTGGTGACGGGCACTTGTTAGAATTGTTTTCTGAGCTCCAAGGTCTATGTCTCAAATTCATCATGTTTGGAATTTTGGGACAACCTTACAATTTTATTTTTTTCAAGGATTTTTCCTATTTTCAATAATTTGTAATGGCCTGGCTTAGAAGCAATCAAATGGGCAGCTATTAACATTAAAAGCATTTTTATAATGGTATTTTATTAAATAAAAATCCAGTAGATGCTAGGGTTTATTTATTAGGAAAGAATTATCCTAGTAGTATTTAGGTTTCCTTGTTTTATATTCTCGACTCCCAAGCGTATTAGGCCTGAAATATATGATTGTAAGAAATTTTATTGAGATGTGGAACATTATAGATTGAATGTGAGTTATTAGGGTTTATCTCTTTAAGGGGATATGCTTCTCAGATATTAAAAGTGGGATTGGCTTGCTCTGTTGACTTCTTAGGATGTGTTGATTTCTTGGGATGTTTTCTACCTCTTTTGGTTTTCTTTTTTTGTTTTCCTTGGGGTTTCCCAGACTTTGTTAAGGAGGTGTCTCTTCTCCTGATTGCACATCCTTTTTCTATCTAATGAATTTCTTTTGCTAAAAAAAAATTAGGGTTTATCCCTCATGTGAGGAGATAAATTCCTGCATCAATTGGTATCAAAGCCTAGCTGCTGCTTATCCACCATTCACCATTGCCTCATCCATTGCCACTGAGTTGTAATCCCCCACATGTCAGCTTCCATCGAAACTTGTCAGCCCACTTGAAGCATTCTAGAGAAAGCAATCAACTTCTTTTTGCCATCACCAACCTGGTGCAAGCTTTGCTTGCCACATACCCCCTTCCCTCACAACTGCGGTGATGGATTGATCGTCACTATTCATTAGAGATGAGAGGGCATTGGGTCTCCTCAACTTTTTTCATCTTCCTGTTTTTGTCCAATCAATAATAATCCCATGGTCATTTTTCCATAGCCGTTACTTTTTTTCTCAGCTGAACTGCTGCCCCACTTTTCTTCCTTGTCAGAGAATGAGTCTTTCTAGGCATCTCCTTTTGCACCCTTTCCAAAGTCACATGCTCAACCGAGGGAGTCGCTATGGAGGTCCTTTTGAAAGACTATGGAAATTAGTAGTAAAGCATGGAATTATTTCATGAAACTTTAGAAATGGTTAATAGACATAATAATGTAAGTTCTAGGACATCATGGTGGCCATAATAATTTAAGTTTTTTTAATATACATAATAATGTAAAGCATGGAATTCTTTCACAATAATGTAAGTTCTAGAGAGCTCAACAGTCCCTAACCTACTCTTACCTGATCTGCTTTTCTTTATCTTATCCAACCTGGATAACATCCTAGATAGCCTGGTCCAGCACCCAGCATCTATAACCTGGACGCAATCTTCCACTTTAGTTCTAGGTCAGTTCTGTTTCTTTTGCTCAAGCCCAATTGTAAGCCTGATCCATGTTTTTATACACACCTAACCAAGACCAGCTCAACTTCCACTCCTTCATGTCTTGATTTAGGTCGGGGCAAAAAAAGAAAAAATGTTATTGCCATAACCCCCAGCTGCTGCTAGATAAGAGAACTTTGAGAGCAGCTCATGAACGTTGGGAATTGCCTCCAGTTTCCTTCATCTTCAATTGATGATCTTTTTCTCTTGTTAGGTCAAGTTGTTTTATTTATTTATTTACTATTTTAAAAAAAAAAAACACAAATAGAGCAGTTCTCACAAATCACTAAAGGATGTACTCTCCTTTAATTCAGGCATTAGTCAATGTTGACCTTCTAAGGCACTTGGATCCTAATGTTAAGGTTGTTGTTGCTGCTGCCTTAGTGAAGTATTGAGAATCACAATTCTAGATATATTCTTTATCTTGGTGCTAAAATGAAAGAAGTGTTCATTTTGATCATGTCAAATTTTGAATAGTTTCATTATGGTCGAGTGGCTAATACGTTAAGTAGATCTACACCCCTGCAGATATGGCCTAGGTTAAGTCTTCTCTTGTTGTTCTTATCCTTGAAGGTTATGCATTGATCCTTGATATGTTCCACTATTTTCATGTGCCATTAGAGAATATCATTCAGAGCATGTGTTTTCTACCATGGCAAAAATCATGATTCTTGTCTCAGAGGAGACAAATGACATGTTAGTATAATTACTATATCTTCCTATTGCTCAAAAATTAGGTGAGAAAGTATTTAATGCATGTGCTTGTAAGCCACAACCATATCTAGCCAAGGCATCTTTTTAAGAGTTCATTGAACAAAAAGATGGTCATATGACGATAGTGATCCAATGGAGATCATGAAACTCCAAGCCTTGGAAATTATTTTGGGAGGTCCCATATGTTGAGTTTATTTTTCTAGCATTCATTATACTACAACAACAACAATAATTAGCCTTCCCTATGTTGGATTGGCTATATGAATCCTTTTCCGCCAATTCATCCAATCGAGGGAATTTTCTTCGACTAACTTAAAAGCTATTAAATTCTTCCTCAATACCTCATTCCAAGTTATTTTAGGTTTATCCTTCCTCTTCTAGCACCATTTACAATGACTAGCTTGCTCCTCATTGGTGCATTGCTTGGCCTAAGCCACCCCTTCCTTGTGTTATCTTCTACTAGTGCTATGCCAAACTTATTGTGAATATGTTCATTACTTAATTTATCTTTTAATATTAGACCACTCAACCACTTTTGCATGTGCATTTCAGCCGCTTCTATTTTTTGAATGTGTTGTTTCTTACTTGCCTAGCATTCTAATCTAGACAGCAATGGCTGGTCTTACAGCCGTCATATAGAACTTTCCTTTAACTCCATGTACTACATCCTCTTCACTTTCTCCCTCTGCTTGCATAATATATCCACGATATTGAAATCTATTTGTGCTGTTGATTTCTTGATTATCAAGTTTAATATTGTCTTCAACATTCCTCCTTACATGGCTCAAATTACATTCCATATATTATGTCTTATTTCTAATTATCCTAAAACCTCTTGACTCTAAAGTTCTAACTTTGATTATACCCCATTCTTACTTTCATAAATTAAATAGTATCATTTTCTTAAAGCATACACCATGGGATCTTGTTTTGGATATTCCTCGTTCATCAATCACTAAAGCAAATAGATAGGGGCTCAAAGTTGAACCTTGATGTACACTTATTGTGATTGGAAATCTTCTAGACTATCCTCCTACAATATTAATGTCAGTCGTTACTCTATCATACATATCTTTAATGACATCAGCATATCTGCTGCATACTCCTTTCTTTTCTAGAACCCACCATAGCACTTCCCTAGGTACTTTATCATATGTTTTCTCTAAGCCAAGGAAAACCATTTGCAAGTCCCTCTTCTTTTCTTTGAACTTTTTCATTGATCTTTGTAGTAGGTAAATAGCTTTTGTTGTCGATTTCCTAAGCATAAAACCAAATTGATTCTCTGAGACCTTCGTTTTTATTCTTATTTTTTGTTCAATTACTATTTCCCACAATTTCATTGTCCAGCTCCAAAGTTTAGTTCAACTATTGTTATTACAATTTTGAATATTACCCTTTTTTTTAATAAATAGGTATTAACGTGACATTTATTTGGTTTTTATAATAGTGTTGAATAAATTATTTATCCATATACTTCTTTATCCCATAGACATTTCTAAACTTCAATTGGGATGTTATCTGGTCCTATAGATTTCCCTTTTTTTTAATTTTTAATTTTTATTTTTATCATTTTTAAAGCCATCTTAACTTCAGTGACTAGTTTTGCAGATACATCTCATTTTTTTAGTTTTTTTTTTCCCTCATTTGTCTTTTCTAGGTTTAAGCTTTCAATTTGGTTTTCATTAAACAATTTATTAAAGTATCTTTGCAGCCTCTCTTTTATGTCGTCTTCTTCTATCAACACATTATCGTTTTCATCTTTTATACATTTTACATTCCTTAAATCTTTGCACTTTCTTTTTTAGCTTTACCCAGTTTATATATGTCCCTTTCCCTTTCATTTGTATCTAGCGTAGCATATAAATTATCATAAGCTCTATGTTTAGCTTCACTAATGACCTTATTTGCCTCTGTATAAAGTTTTCTATATTTCTACACTTTTGCCATGTTTTATACCAAATTCTTGTTGTCTTTACTGTTTTTGGACATCTTGATCCTACTACAAACTTTCTTTGTTGTTTGAGACTACCTTAAATAAAATCTTTTTTGCTACCTTTTAAATAGAGTTAGCCATCCTATTCCACAAAATGTTCACATATACTTTATCCTCTCATAACCTTTATTATACTTTCCAATGTCCATTTAAATTAGCTCCTATGAATGTTTTTTCAAACCACAATATCCCTTTTATAATACTATCCATAACCTCCCAAAAGTTATGTATTCATTATAACAAGATTGTTGGACATGAAAA
Organism: Malania oleifera; assembly: GCF_029873635.1. NCBI lineage: Eukaryota > Viridiplantae > Streptophyta > Magnoliopsida > Santalales > Ximeniaceae > Malania > Malania oleifera. Next base: position 100,561,934 of record NC_080418.1, on the reverse strand, counting down.
AATTTAAAATCATATCTGTGGGCTCATTTTTATCTCCACATCCATAGTCTCCATGTATCCTCTCATAACCTTATTATACTTTCCCATGTGTCCATTCAAATTAGCTCCTATGAATGTTTTTTCAAACCCAAGTATCTTTTTTATCATACTATCCATAACCTTCCAAAAAATTATCTTTTTTAAGTTTTTTGTTAATCCTAGTTGGGGAGCATATACACTAATGACATTTATTTTCTTTGGGCTTATAATTATCTTGATTTTTATGATCCTATCCCTTTTTTTTAAAACATCTATCACATTATTTTTAGGTCTTTGTCTATAATGATTCCCACCCCATTTTTGTGTTTTGCTTTTCAAGCGTGCCAACGTTTAAATCCTAATTTTATGATTTCTATAGCTTTCTCCCCTACCCATTTAGTCTCTTGGGAGCATATTATGTTAATTTTTCTTCTAATCATCGTATCAATCAACTCCAAGCCTCTCCTGTAAATGTCCTTATGTTCCAAGTTGCTAATCTTACCCTAGTTTCTTGTGACCCTTCCATCTAGAATGGTGTGGCCTAGCCCACTTCTGTTCATTTTCCATTAGACTCAGGTGGTATAAGTGCGCCGCATAACTCGTACGGGCCGCCTTAGTTGACTTTTGGTAAGGTTTCATATCATATAGATCTGATGAGTTTTATGTTGGCTATCAGCTATCTAACGCAACCATCCTTTATCCGGGCTTGGGAACAGCTTGCATAGAGATATTTAGGGCATTTAGTGCCTACACAAGCGGAGTATAAGTATCTACTAACTGGAGAAATATACAGTTTAGGAAGTAAATGTTGTAGCCATGTACTGAAAATTAGACACTTATGCAGCATAAATTTGCATGTGCACATAGGCATATGAAACTATCAAAGTATCAGATAAAAATATGTTTACCTTATTATGGGTATGCGGTAGAATTGGAGAATTTGTATTAGGAGAAAGCCCATTGGGGGCAAGCCCCATTCCCATAAGAAGCAAGCAGCTATGGTTTACTAAGTTTTGATTTTCTTTGTTGGCAGCCGTAGCGGACCCCACAAAGGAGTATATAACTGTCAGCCACTCTGAGAATGGGCTTGTCAAACTTGTTATGGACAGATACCTTCTGCATGAATGGCCAAGAAAAAATGGAAGCTAGGAGCATTGGGCAATAAGTAAAACAATATAAGTTGTATAAATTTATTGAAAAATATGAGAAATAAAAATTCAGTACTACAGCCTTGAAAACCAAGTTGTGATAACAGGAAGTAAATAAATATGACATTTATGAACAGAAGGAAAAGCAGGATGTACATAAAAGGGACTATTATATAATTTCGCGTGTTCCCTGATAGGGCAATGCTCTGAAACTAGACCTAAAGGGAAAATCTAGTGATCATAGTGAAGTGAGTTTTTTTCATCCATGACACCATGAAATAGCATCTCCTAGAAACTCACAGTGAACTGAGTTTTGTGCGATTTGAAGAAAGCATCTTGTGGGAAATGTTTCTCGTTTACTTGCATTATAGAATTCAAGAGACTGCATTACCCTTTTTCCTTGAGGAGTATATGGCTGTTCCATGTATACAGACTTATGAATGTGTGTGTGTGTGTGGGTGTACGTGGAAAGTACTCTTGTATGTTTCTACTGTAGCTTAAAGAAATTAAATAAATTATCATTTAAAGAGAGCAGGAGAAGAATATGGGCCTGTCTCAGTAGTGAGAGAGCTTTGATGATAGGAGAAAGAAACAAGGTGAGAAGACCTGTATGCATGCATTCATCTTTGAGAGAGGTGTGCAGTGTTGTGTGTGTGCATCTCTTAAGAGTGCATGGAGGATTTGGAAGAAAGCTCTATATTTAGAATTTTTAAAATTATTTTAGGAAACTCTGTTGTAGAATATTTCATGGACAGCATAGAACTTGATTAAGAATTTAGAATTTTAGAAAGATAGGTGTAGGGTTTTGTGTGTGTGTATTTTTTCTAAAAGAAAATATTATAATTTTATACTAGGAATAGTTAGTTGAACTTTCTGGATGTTTTCTTTAAAGAATATGAAAATGTTTCCTTTTCTTTTGGAAAAACAGATATTTCCAAATCAAAATAATGATAGAAATACGAAGGCCTCTTGTATCAGAATAAAACCCTTTATAAAATTCAAAGTGGAACATCTGATTGATCCATGCAAGTTACATTGGAACATAAGTTACTTCGCAGAAAGGACGTGCTATGCTGATTGCTGATTTGAAACCAACAATTACTTTTTTAGAAGAGGCACGCCTGAATAATAAGGATTGCAAAAATGTTGCATGCATCATCTGATAGTGGCAAATGGCTTCAATGAAATTGTGTGAGTAATTTCTTAGTTGGTGGCCCTTGCTCAAGGCCATAGCTCCCTTGCTCAAGGCCATAGCTCCAGGGAATGTTAATGGTGAACATATCTGAGTTAGATTTCAGAATGTGCGTGTGAATTTTTGAAAATGTAAAAACAAACAAAGCAGCGTAGACTTAATGTATGTAGTTTTGTGACTGCAGACATTCTTCTTTTAAATCATTTTATGGAACATATTCCTTTGCCAAACGCATGAAATTGTTCTAATGTTTATTATTTCCCAGAAATTTATTTATTTATTTATTTTTTTAAGTTGTCTTCATTTTTATTACGTTTCAACTTTGAAACAATTTCAGTGATGGTTTTAAGTTATTGGTCACAATTTCACATTAACAATGTGTGTTCAAATAGGATAGCCAAGTATAGTACATTTGTTTCAGAACCTTGCTCTTCAATATAATGTTCTGGGAATAACCTTGTCTCTGGTGTCTTCCCCCCCAAGCCATTGAAATTGCTGCACAGCCCATGGGAAGAAAGTGAAAAAACAAAAACAAAATAAAATCCATCTATCTTGAACTGTTGTCGCCAATCAAATTCCATGTTTGCTATAGAAAAATATCTTACAGTTAATACTTTTCTGCTCTTCCATGTGCATCTATTAGTTTTAAGTGGCTCAATCAGGTGATGATGCCTTTTCTGTTCATGTAACACTGATTCATTTGCCTATGATTTTCTTATCCTGGCTAGTGAAGTGTAAATGATGGAACTTTCTTCTTTCTGCTGTTTCTGTAGTACCAGGTATACCACCTTGCAGTGCCGATGCATGGCTTTCAGATCCTGAGCATGACAAGGTTTGAAGGTACACTTCATACGATGCTAAAGCAGATTTTTTTTTTTTTTTTTTGTATTTTATGTTATTAAATGTTCATTCATTTAATTAAATATTCATCAATAAAAATAGTTACTGTACACATTCTTTTCAATTCATAATTTCATTGTTGATTTTTTTTTTTTTTTTTTCAATTTGATTTATGATTACATAACTGTTATTTTGTAACTTAACAGAAACTTCCAGTTTCCAGGGAGAGCCAAGTGATTGGAAATATGGGGCTTGGAATACTGTAGTAACTATGTATAGTTGCATCGAGTTCCTGCAGCTGCCTCCTTAAATTTTCTGTAAGTGATGGGGGCATATTTATAAATAAACCAATTTTGAGGTGTCTTATCATGGTCATCTGATTGAATGAGTTCTGATCTTATAAATAGTTGATTTCAATTCAACATTCCAATTATTTTGGAAGTATTGAATAAGCACCAATCTTACATGTGTTGATATTATTTGGAAGATAATGGTGCCAGTCCTAAGGCGGTCCAGTAGGGGCAATAGTTCCCATTTTGTCCCATGTGTATATTTTTAATGTATTACTCTTTTTTTTCCCCTTGTAATATGTATATAAAATTAACCTTTAACATTATATTGAAATTCTACCTCTTCCCCATCACTCGAGATGATTTATCCATCAGGTAGTGTGGAATTTCTTTAATTTGTTTTCAACCGTTGAATTTGAGAAGCAATGCTATTGGATTGCATTCTGAAGCAGTCTCGAGAATCGCCATTGAAAGACTTGTAAGGGTCCCTGGAGATTAATACTTGAAGAAAATGGGAGTAATATGATGAATAATTGGTCTGAACTTGTGTAGCAGATGTTTTTGGGGAGGACTTGAATTTACTTTTATAGTTTTTAGCTTGCGCTTTTTGTTGTTGGTTCTGGTCTAGTGGCTTCAGTTGCTGTTGGGTAAAGACCGCTGGCTGTTGCTTTGATGACTTGGAAACTGCATCACATTGTTAGCAAATGCCCATTTTTCTGTACCAACATGATTGTCTGATTGAGACTGTATCATATGTTCTTCATTGCCCCAATGATCTAAAATGTAAATTGTCACCCTTTGACGAAGCAGTTGGTTTTGTTCCTTCTTCGTTTTGTCTCTTTCCTTTGGACAAACATGGACAGAAACATTTCAAATAGAACGGCTGAACGTAACAGATAGTGGTATTGCTGAATATGCAGTGAATGGTTCATGTCAAATTATGGCAGTTTCTTCATTGTGGTGCTTCTATTGGTAGGCTATGGTTTCTGTGGCAATTGGTTCTTTCTTGGATATGACATTCAATTTTAACACACAAGCTCTCCCCAGGAAGGCCACACACAAGCCCTCTTGAATGGCATTCTAGTTTTTGTGGAAAACTAGCATGTTTTAATGATATTAGGTTGTGTTTGGGGGCATAAATTTTAGGTTTTGGATTTGATTTTGCATAAATTTGAATAAGATATAAGTGGGCAGCATTTAGGATCTTGAATTTTGAGACGAGTTGGAAAAAATTAATACCTTTTTTAAAATTTATTTATTTATTTATATTATGTCTTGTTCAAATCCACATTCATATTAGAGAGTTTGAATTTCATGCTCCTAGCATAGGTAGTGTTTGAGAGTGAATTTTAAGTCTTAGATTTAAATTTGTGGGAATTTAAACGAAAATTCGTTACAAATTTGTATTGTATTTTATAAGTTGACATTGACATTGCACTTTTTTCTCTCTTTTCATGCATTAAATGAAGACTTTATCTCCTATTCTCTTAATGAAATTAAAAATATGCTTGTCTTTATCTTTTCTTTTCACTTTCAAAATGAAAATTAATGAGTAAATTGGTCATTTAATACTTGAAAAATAAATTGTGAAGTGTCAATGATTTTTTGGAGTGCCAATAGCGCCTCCTAAGAGGGAAAAAAGTCATCTTTGAATTCTTTCTCTTAAATTAAAGAAACTGTCAAAAAGTTACAGAAGAAACATATACATAATAAACGAGGCATAGCATTGGTAAAGACAAGATAAAGAAGGGGTGGAAAGGCATCAGTACGTAAGGAGTATCGGGAGTTCAATTTCAGGTAAATATATTTATGGAGCCAGCGGTACCTGTGGATGGTGAGAATTTATTCTGTGAGCTAGCGGAGATCATGAATGGCGAGAGTTTGCTCTGTGAGCCAGCGGGGACCGTGGATGGTTAGAGTTTGCTCTGTGAACCAACAGAGACCGTGGATGGTGAGAGTTCTCTGTGAGTCAACGGAGATCGTGGAAAGTAATGAAGATGTGTCACGGGGGTCGGGTTGGCCGAACGTCAAATTGATGCACAGAAGCCGTGTCCGTATTTCAGACTTTATCTGATCAGCGAGACCTAAGGGGAGGACGCTGATCCGTAGATGTGGTGTCGCATTAGGGGGTCTGAAGGACTTATTGGTGGCTGGAGTTTCAATGTAATAAAAAAAAAAAGATAAAGAAAAGATGATGTAAATGAATTGGGTATTTAAAATGTATGTCTATGCACCTAAGAAGAATGAATCATTGTTTTTTATTTTAAAAGATATAAAGATAGATATAAAATAACTTGGAATGAGTCAAGGATGAAAGATTTAATAGCTCTCAAGTTAGAGGAGAAAAGTACTCTTGAATTGGTTAAAAAGAATTTTTGTACCCAACTCCAATTTAGTGGAACTTTTAAGGCTGATTTTGAAAGGAGAGTTTCATTTCATTTCACTTCCCAAAAATAAAAATAAAATTTTCGTACACCTTTTCTCATTTTTTTCTTAGTTCTTTTCTTCTTGGTGTTAAAATTGCACAAGGGAACTACCAAAACCAGACAATGCTCTTCTCAAAGCATTGTTACCACATTCTAGTAGTCGTTTTATACTTGTCTTGATTCCTTTCTTTAATTTTATTATGTGAACCAAATTGGAGGTTAAATGTTGTTTAATATCATTTTTGATTTTTTTTATTTGTTACTTTTGTAATATAATAAAAAAAATAGGCGGCGACGAAAATTGAACGTCAAATTTAAAATTTTCAATTGTTGTGGTAATTTGCAATCATAATTCTAAAATTTATGGATTAAATCATTTTTGAGAAAACTTTTACAATTAAAATTGTCGTGTGCATTTGAAATAAATAAAAATAAAAATGTTATAAAAATTTTAAAGTTTTGAAGAAATTAATAAAAGTCATTTAAAGAGCATTCTAATTGGTTCAACTTTAGCAAGATTGCAAATTCTTAGAGCACTAAAGCTAGAGTTTAAAAATATGAATACACAAAGAATGGTTATAAATATTTTGTTATAAATATTTTATTATAATGTTTTATAATTTATATATATTTTTATTTTCATTATTCTAATCAAATTCTTCTAAATATTAGTAAGCATTCTATGCGGATTTTTTGCGATTGCATGTGGATAATCCAGTGTAAAATATTTTTATAGTTCATAATAAAGACTTTCTAAAAAAGTTAATAGTAAAATTTCAGTATTAGTTTAACAAATTATTTATGAATATTGAAATGTATTTTAAAAATTATTTTTTAAAATTATAAATACAAATGTAGACATTAGATACTGTTATGGTGCCATGTAAATAGAGGATATGATTTGATAGTAATACTTGAACTAGAATTTGTGAAATATTAAAATTTATTATTTAAGGCAAAAGACACTGACTTTTCTTGAGATTTGGGAAAATAGCATAAATCTTCCGATGTATTTTGCCAAAAAAGATAAATTTTTTTAAATATTTTCAGTTGTTATTTTTTTGTTTATCTACCCATCAACAAATGAGTTTTTTTTTTTTTTATAAAAATTTTAATGTCAGTAATTTTATCTCTAAAATTTATCTTTAGAACTAGTTTATTATTTATCTAAGCAATGTTAGTCCTTTCAAATGAATTTATCTATTTAAAATTACCTTTAATTGATTGATTATAGATTTTTATGTTCAAACACTAGCCTTTTCAAAATAAACTTCCTAAATGTAAATTTATCTAATTTTTATTGAATTTATTTTATTTTAAAAAATATGTATATTTTATTTATTTTTCTCTCCTTGTTAAATTCAACTACTATAATCCTTTGTATAACTCCATTAATTTGTCAACATATAATCCATTAAAAATTATCCTTTTTATTTATTTTTTTCGGTTTTTCGACTTTGAAATTGAAGAAAACTTGTGATTGCTTTTGTTTTTGGGCTTATTGAAGACCCACACTGGACTTGTTGCATATGTTTTTTATGATCATTGGGTTTTTTACATGTTAAAGAGGTTTGCCTGCTGTCGGCAATCCCTAGCTGCTTAGTCTGCACCACATGTCTAACGGATAGTGACATCAATTTATCTTTTTTTTTTTTGTTTTTTATTTTTGCCAGATATAAATAGGCTAAGTTGGAGTTTTTTTTTCTTCTCATTTTAATACTATTTTATAATAAAATATTAAATAATACTTTGTTTGGGAAAAATTTTCCTGTTTTGGGGCTTACATAATCTCGTTATTTGATCCAGCGAGATTTAAATCGATTTTTTAAAAAATCGCTACTTCATGTAGCGAGATTTGTATGGGAGCATCCCGTAGAAGCCTCTATTTTGTCGTCGTCGGAGACCTAAGTAATTAGAGTTTTTTCTATATTTAATATTATTTTATAATAAAATATTAAATAATACTTTATTTGGAATTTTTTTTTTTCGTTTTGATGCTTACGTATTCTCGCTGGACGGCTGAGCGAGATTTAAAGGGTTAGACAAATCGAGTGTTGACGTGTGACAAACAAATCTCGCTGGACAATCCAGTGAGATTTGCTTGAGAAATGCATCGACGTCTGACGCGTGGATCTGACGAGTTTTGCTTTCCCTCCCTAGTGAAACCACTGACATGCATTACATGATTTGGGGCTGTTAGGTACATCTCACAGGCTTGGAGCAGCGGCAGTTGCGCCCCCAAGATTTCCTGTTCTATTGTCGGTTTCCCATTCGCAATGATCCCATCCTCATTTCTTTCCTTTTGCCTTTTCGTGGGGTTCACATGCTCAGTAAGCTACTCTAGCAAAACTCCATCATCGGCAGTTGCTTGAGAAATGTATCGGTGTCTGATGCGTGGATCCGACGAGTTTTGCTTTCCCTCCTTGGCGAAACCACTGACATGCATTAAATGATTTGGGGCTGTCAGATACATCTCGCAGGCTTGGAGCAGTGGCAGTTGCGCCCCCAAGATTTCCTGCTCTATTGTTGGGTTCCCATTCCCAATGATCCCATCCTCATTTCTTTCCTTTTGCCTTTTCCTGGGGTTCACAAGCTCAGTAAGCTACTCTAACAGAACTCCATCATCACGTCCTCTCTCTCTCTCTCTCTCTCTCCATCATCACTTCACTCTCTCCCCATCTCTTATCTTTAACTATAATAAAGATTTATGAAAATCTAAAAATATTTGAAATAACATAAAAAATAAAATGTTTCTAAAAATATAGAAAAGTTAAACAAATAAAAATTATTTTGGATTCTTTCACGTGCAAAATAAGAGTTGAAAATCCAAAAAATAATTAAAAAATATTTTAAATTTTTTCAAATATACATTTAAAATATTAAAAAAATAATTATTTGAAAAAATTTTAAAATAAAATAAAATTTCATAAGTAGATAAATAGTGCCAAAATTATTCATTATTATTTATTTATTTAATACAAAACACTTTAAAAATGAAAAAAATAACTAACTTTTTCATAATTGTTGAAAAATTGAAATGGAAAAAAATGAAAAACTTTTTTTCTCTCAAAAAGTTAGTTAAAATTTTTAAAATAATTAAAAAATACTACCTTATTTTTTTAAAAAATTTATCCTTCAGATCGAATGCTTATCAACTCACTACAATTTTTTTTTTAAAAATTTCATTTTCAAATTTATATATATATATTTATATATATATAGAGTGTAAATTATTTTATAAGGAAAAATAATTTATTTTAAATATCTGAAAGAAAATTTATATTTTGGTATAGTTTTTAGAATATCTAAATTACCTCTACAACTTTTTCATAGCAACTATCCTTATCAAACAAAAAGACTACTCCAATGTCTGCCCATTTTTGAGAGACTACACTTAGTGTAACAACTCGAATATTTATAACCTGATACAACCATAAATACGCTCTGATACCAACATTATACACACACACACACACACACACACACACACACACATTGCAACCCGACCTAACTAGGGAAACTCGGGTGCATTTGACATTACTCGAATTAAAACCCATACAGCAGAAAATTTCTAAAACATCCAAACACTTTACCAGAGTTCTAACTGTTCCCAAATACATATATATAACTATCTGTCTATTTAATACAACCCAACCGAATGACAAAATAAAACTATCGGTGACTCACCAAGTCTATCTAGCACCCCAAAATGTCTAATCCTTGCCCTGTGGTATGCTAGGCACGATCCCTTGAAGGTCTTGAAAATGATTTGTATAATGGGGTGTGACACTTTTCAGTAAAACGAATTATATTATTATCAGTGTGTAGTTAGTATGAGTTTTCGTGTAAATAATATTTTCCATAAGTTAACTGTATATGAAAATGACATTAAACTGTACTAATAAGTATGTCTGAAAATACATAATGTTTGAATAATAAACTGTCGGTTCAATATAGTCCATTTATAGTAAATTTGTCAATATCTGCATAAAAGGCACAACCTGGACTGTTGAAATAACATCGTCACTATAACGATCTGCCTATTTTACCATAATTAATTTTTTTTAATAATAATAACATTTAATATAATAATCCTAATATCCTGTTAAGTTGATAAAACATGATCAACCTAGACCCATGGGTACTAGGGATATACTTGAAATACAATTCTGATGCCTAAAATCATATACATATTAAGTCATCCAACCAACACAATACTAGAGTTTTATCAGACCTATCATATACATATACACATCCCAAAAAGACCAAAAAGTGTCCTAGGGTCATAACCCAAAAATCCATCAGACCCTAGCATAACGACTTACCCTTCTAACAGGCTATCACAGTTGACCTCTAACGCTGCGGAGCTCTATTCGCTCTTCTATCTGGGTTTCCTGAAATGTTTATATAATTGGGGTGAGATACCTCTCAGTAAGGGAAATAAACTAACATCAGTGTGTGGCAACATGAGTATTTTCGTGTTATACATGTAACAGTTCATAAATCATATTTGGTAAAAATGTCTGTATCATATCTAGATAAAATATAATTTAACATAACATGGTATAACATACTGAGTTTCTATACATTAAAATCATCTAATATAACTGTACATGAAATAAAACCCTATATGGATAGCTGGCTCGTGTCATGTCTTACCCCCACATGACTAGGTTGTGCAGCCCGAAGGCGGGACCTAGCAATGGCTGGCCAACCATGCTAGATCAACATAAGTCTGTAAGTACGATGGGTCTGCCCCTCGTGGTCTGGACTGCCAGAGGGACGCCTGCACTACTATGAAACCACATCGACTGTCGTTTTCCCACAATCCCATACGACATGTGGTAGCACTAACATATACATGATCGTGAACATATAGCTACGGTAGCGTGCTTCGTGAAAGCCTAAACCAAGCCATCCGGGTTTTGATAACATATAGTAAGTTTCATATAATGATACATACGTGTTTCATAATAATATTTGTCATAATAATATTTTCATGAACTTTTGCAAATCATATCATGTAAACCACAGTCCTTGCGCCGGCATATTATGTAGAGACCCAAACCCGTATAAGCTGGGTTCGTTGACGAAGAAGTCATGTTCGTCAATGAAGTCCTTCAGAGCCTCGTCAACGAAATTCAGAGCCTCATCAATCAGCAAATACCGAGCAGGTCATAGAAATATCTGGAACTTGTGCTCGGCGATGAAGGGATGGCTTCGTCGACGAGTTGTATGGCGGATTCGTAGACGAAGATGCCGCCTCGTCGACGAGTTGGACTTGGTAAAAGGCCCTATAAATATCCATTTTGGTTGCTTAGAAGTTAAGTTTCTTCCTAAAGCTCTCTCTCTCTAAACTAGCAGAAACTCTCTCTATCTCTCTCTTTAAGATTCTTCATCGTTTGACGCCCGTTTCTAAAAACGGAAGTTCCTACGGGTATTAGAGGAGGAAGTTCTACAACTTTAGCGGATCGGATCATTATTTTGAGGATTTTTGGGTTTTCCCAAAAATCTAGGTAAGGATTTGATCTCAATTTCGATTGAATATTTGGATAGTAGTCAAAATTATAGTAAGATTATATTATGTGTTTTTTAGGTTTTGAGGGTCCTGGGTTGTCGATTTGGACCGTGTTCGTACGAAGTTTCATTTCGAGTTTAAGGTAAGGGGAAATTGATTACAACAACATTTGTTTGAAAACTAAACCGCAAAAATGCTAGTTTATATTTATATGTATGATTTAACTGCTTATTTGCTAAATTCTACCGAGTAGAAATATCGGTTTTACGATTTTTTTGATTTTTGGTAAAAACAAGGATTTTGGCGTATGATCTCCAAATCTTACGAAAATCACTTATTTGTATTTATATTATAATAGGAAATGGTTGAATCATTTACTTTTCCTTTCAAATGATGTTTACTGGTTTTATATCATTTAGCGAATTTTTGGACTAAACTTGTGTGATATATGTTGAAATGAAAATGTACGAATTTTCTATACTATTGATATAGATTATGGGAACGAAGTTCCAATTTGTTATACTAAGTATATGGAAAATAGAGGCCAGTGATACACCGAGCTGTATCAGTAAACAAAAAGGGGTAAACTGAGTGGAAAGACACCGGTTTGAACCCAATGTGATTATCTGAAATTATGAAAATACTGGAATTACACAGGTTACTATATTTTGCTATAAATTGTATATATGGTATTGGAACCACAACTTGTGACCAAAATAAGTTGAAAGAAACTTCAGTAAAAGGGGTTGAAAGATACTCCAGTTCGGGGGTTAATAAACTCCTAGGGCTAGGTACCGATGCTGGTAGTACAGTGCAACCATACATGAGAAATCAGTATGGGTACATTAGATGGTCGACCTGCGAGGAGTTAGTAAGCTGCTGGTAAAAATAAACCAGAGGGCGGTCGGATCATAAAAGATGCTCGGCTTTGTCTGCACGAACAGGACACTGTCAGAGGCAATTAGTGCACAACCCATGCCATGGGGTAAATAGGCAAATTGTCATATCAAACTGGTGGTGTTCTAATAATCATATGCATGATTTAAATATTTGATGTGCAGATAAATGTTATATGTTACAGTATTATGAACAAGTGTTTCAAACATATGAGTTTGTATGAAAATGTGCATATATGCAGTCACACACTGTTGTAACACTTTCTTCCTTACTGAGAGGTGTCTCACCCTATTATAAAATCTTTATTTTTAGGTCCATCAGTACGTCGGTCCTAGTAGCTAAAGGGACTGGGGAGATTGTATTTTGGTTTAGCTTACGTAAGCATTCAAATCATGTATTAAACTTAGATGAAAGTTCTTTCTGGAGGATTGTAATAACAAGATCTATTCTATGTCTGGATTTATGTACTTGTGGATGTATTAGTAAGCTCTGGTATAAGTCTAGTAGAAATTCCAATGGATGTTTATGTTTTTCTACAACGTTTACATTATAATTATGTATGGTTTACACCCGTAGGTCCTTGTTTAGGGCGGGTTGTCTATGTATCTTGAACAGGTACAGGTATATTGTATTTGGGTTAACGGTGTTGGTCCGTATAAATGGCCGGGTCGTTACATATTATATCTTGTAAATCACGGCCCTTATACCGGCATAGTATAACATGTAAAACCACAGCCCTTGCGCCAACATAGTATATCATGTAAAACCACGACCCTTACGCTGACATAATATATCATGTAAAACCACGTCCCTTAGACCAACATATTTTAACATACATAGTTTTGAAATCCCTATACTGTTTCAATACCATACCTTAAACATAGTTCCTGTATTATTTTCATGGTTTTCCTGAAAATTAAGAAAAACATGCTTATTGTGGGAAATTCACAATATTATGATATAATATAGTTTCATGAAAATTATACTCATGCCACACAAATATGAATAATGTTTTAAGCATAAAACCTGATATGAAATCATATTTCCTGATAAATAACATTAAATCCATTTTCTTGTTCAACTGCAGTATTCCCAAACATTGTACTAATACATAAATTATTTCTAAAAATAAATGTTGTAATATGATAAATAATTTCATGAAAAATACTGACTTAATTTATCCCCTTACCTAGCTTTCTGAGAAGCCCACAAAACAACTAGCCCTACACTTGCAATGTTCCTAGCACAACACCCTGAAATTACATTTCCCCCCAACAAAACTTCAATATAAACCCATCTAGTACCTTCCCTCAGCCCAGAAATACCAAATACCTTAATAAATATTAAAATAATCAACTTACCCAAATTTTAGGATGGTGCCCAAGTTGGCCAAACCAATGATCTACTCCTGCAGATATGAAGAGAAACTTCCCAAGAGTAGCGTGGCGGCTTCAGATCGTCTAATCGACGTAAAATGAGGCCAAATTTCTAGAGAGAAGGTAAAAGGGACAAAGCAAGAGAGAGAGAGAGAGAGAGAGAGAGAGAGAGAGAGAGAGAGAGTGAGTGAGAAATCCTGCATGTTTCTCGCAGGAAAAATGAATTCTTGGCATTATATAGAATGCTTGTCCACGTGGCCTTGTCGACGAGCCACATCTCCTCGTTGACGAGTCGAAGAAGGAGTCTCGTCGACGAACACCTTCTCCTTGTCGATGAGTTTCAGGCTATAGAAATAGTCCTCTCTGTAATTTCTCATCGACGAGACATGCGTCCCCGTCGATGAGCCCAAGAGCCTTGTTCATCGACGAGCACTTCTACACTTGTCGACGAGACCCTGCTGAAAACTCTTTTTTAAAATTCATTTTATTTCCTTTCTTTTATTATTTAATTGCTATAATTTTTCGGGTCTCTACATTCTCCACTCCTTATAAAAATTTCATACTCGAAATTTATTATCTGTATTGACACAATCCTTTAAAGAAAATTGACTACTTATTTTATTACTTACTCTCATTTGTGGTAGAGGAAGATCGTGGTTACATTCAGGGTTATGGGAGATTACAAATATAAAAAATAAAATTCTCCCAAAACCAAAATACTACCTATTATCACAAAGATTATTACATATGTTGACTAACTTGCATAAAATAAACTTAATATACTTACCTGTATCTTTCTCAATTACTGTTGGTCCCCACCGAAGAGGTGCAGGTATTTCTATTGGATTTCTTCTTCAAGCTCCCAAGAAACTTCTTCCACCGCGTGATTCCTCCACAAGGATTTTTACTAATGGCATTTTGTAATTACCTGAAAAATAATGGTAATTAAATATTAAGAGAGAGGAAAATGGAAAATTTAAAAGGGGGACAACAGGCTATTGTGTATAGGGCTTGTCGACGAGAAAATACCAAGAGGCCAATTTGTACAGCTCTAAATTTCTTTGACGAAGGGGAGTAGTCATCGACGAAGTTCCTTCTTGACCTCGTCGACGAGGTGACATGGCTCGTCAACGAAGACTAGTGTACAAATGGGTAAAAACCTCATTTTTTGTCGAATTCTTGCGCAAACACTTCTCTCTCTCTCTCTCTCTCTCTCTCTCTCTCTCTCTCTCTCTCTCTCTCTCTCTCTCTCTCTCTTTCTCTCTATCTCTATCTCCTCTACGTCTCTTCTACATTCTCTTTATGATCTCGGGTTGAATTTACACCGGTTCGACGATCTGAAGCCACCACGATGCTCTTGGAAAAGTTCTTTACATATCTGTCGAAGCGGATCATTGGCGGGTTTGAGTTGAAGTTCATCCCTGGTTTAAGGTAAGACATTTTATTCAGAAATTGGGTTTTCTATAGTTATAGGAACACGGAAAAATAACGAAATTTTGTTCTGGGAATTGTTGGTTTCAGGGTGTTACTCGGGGAATCCTATGAGTGTAGGACCGGTATTTTAAGGGGTTTCTTTTCAGTGTCAAGTGAGGGAATAAACTAAAACAGTTATTTTCCATGCAAATTATTATTATTTATTAACAAATTAATTTTTAGAAAAGCATGTATTATACTTGATTATTATTGAGAAAATGTATATTTAGCAAAATACTGCTGTTATATAGGAAATACGATTTTAGAATGAAATGTATGATTTTACTCAGCATTGTGTGGCATGAATAATATTTTACATGATAAGTATTATGATATGAGAAATTTATGAATAAAGTATGTTTTGCAGAAGTTATGAAATAATGCAGCATATTATGGTTTTCAAAATACATGATAAATGAATTATTTATTCAAAACGATATTTATGAAATGTTCGGTGCAAGGCCGTGATTGATAGCCGGCGCAAGGCCATGTATGATATATGATTTCGGTGCAAGGTCGTATGTATGATTTTGGCGCAAGGCCATAGATATGAAAGTAAATGGCATAAAGCCGTAAGTTTTTACGTTATTACAGAACATGCCATCAATCTATTTACGTTATACTGTCTATTATTATGTATTACGTATTATCAGAACCTAGATGATAGTTCAGTTCAGTTACAGGAGCACGATACCGTTACTATATAGATAAGATATTATGTTTAGACTTGTGCTAACCACCCCACAAGGGGGTGGGAGATGGATAGTCAATGTGGCTTTTAGTGTAGAGTTGTAGACGTCCACCTGACAGTCCAGACGAGGGTGTGGCGGGCCCATCATACTTACAGACATTTTTGACTCTGTAGTGGTCGACCAGCCATTGTTGGGTCCCGCCTTCGGGCTGCACAACCTGTCATGGGAGGTAATACATGACATCAACTTGCTATACATCCTGAGTGAAATTCAGTAATATTAGTTTTATCAGATGATTCATGAACAATATGATTTATTAGAAAATATGAAAGAATATGATTATTCACTATGTTATAATGTATGTTTTCAGGTATATGAAATGTATTATATATGTGTAATTGCATAAAATATTCATGTTGCCACACGATTGTATTTAGTTTATTTTCCTTTACTGACAAGTGTCTCACCCCCGAACTTAAATAATTTTCAAGAAACTCAGAGAGACCGGCGGATTGAGGCCACCATTGAGTCAGTTGAGTTACCTCGCTAGGAGGGTAAGTTTGGACTAGGATTAGAAATTTTTGGATGTGGGGTCCTAGAGATATTTTTGTATTATTTTTGGGAGATGTACATAACACAATGTTTTGGGATTATAGTTGACTCTGGTATTGTGTATTATGCATTTTATGGTTTGAGAATGTGATTTGAATTTCTGCTAATTAGGTTTCTGCTGTGAATGTCAGATATGTCCTCGTTACCCTCGGGTTCTGGTTGACTATTTTATTTACTATGTTTTATTTTATGGTAAGATAAGCAGGTCGTTACACATTTGCTTACTGCGTAGTTCCCGTTCCTTCTTATCCAAAATCTGCACTGGAGTTTCCTCATAAGCCAAGGTATCACTGAGTTCTAATTCTACATAACTAATGACATGGGAGGGATCTGGGATGTATTTCTTTAATATAGAAACATGAAATACGTCATGTATTCTGAATAAAGCTGGTGGTAAAGCTAACCTATAGGCAACTAGACCCACTATCTCAAGTATTTCGAATGAGCCAATAAACCTAGGGCTCTGCTTACTCTTCCTCCCAAATCTCATAACTCCTTTTAGTGGCGCTATTTTCAAAAATACATGATCTCCCACTTCAAATTCCAATTCTTGGCGGTGATTATCTGCATAGCTTTTCTGCCAACTCTAAGCCGCACTAATTCTTTTTCTAACAAGCCAGACTTTATCATATGCTTGCTGTACTATTTCTGGTCCCAAAACTCACCTCTCTCCAACCTCATCCCAGTATAGAGGAGAACGAAACCTCCTACCATAGAGTGCCTCATAAGGTGTCATGCCGATGCTGGCCTGATAGCTGTTATTGTATGCAAAGTCTACCAGAAGCATATACTGGGTCCAACTACCCCCAAAATCTAGCACGCACACTCGCAGCATATCTTCTAATATCTGAATCATCCTCTCAGTCTGGTCATCCGTATGAGGATGAAACGCCATGTTGAAAGATAGCTGAGATCTTAGAGCCTCCTACATGCTCCTCCAAAACTGTGACGTGAGAGGTGGGTCTCGGTTTGATACTATAGACACTGGCACACAATGTAATCGTTCTATCTCTTGAATCTATAATTCCACTAGTCTATCCATGGAGTAGTTAACTTTAATAGGAATGTAGTGAGCGGTCTTCGTCAATTTATCAACAACCACACAAATAGCATTCTAACCATGCTGTGCCTGTGGTAAACCTATTACGAAGTCCATAGATACATGATCCTACTTCCACTTTGGGATGTAAAGCGTTTGCAACTGGCCCACTGCCTCTAGTGCTCAGCCTTTACCTGCTAGCACGTCAGACACTACTGCACAAACTCGACAATTTCCCTCTTCATACCTCTCCACCAATAAGACTTTCGCAGATCCCTATACATTTTAGTACTACCTGAATGAACTGTATACAAGGACTTGTGAGCCTCTTCTAAGATCATTCTCTTGATGTCCATATTTGCAGGCACGCATAACTTGGAATGAAACCTCAAGGCCCCATCATAAAAATTACTGAATTCCTCTCTCTGTCCGTCCTGCACCTTAGCGATCAGTTGTGCTAATTCTGCGTCATCTCTCTGAGCGGTCTTAATCCTTTCTTGTAGGGTAGGCTGCACCACTAGGTTAGAAATAAATGCCTGTTGATCACTCTTTACTAACTCCATGCTGAGTTTCACTGAATCCATTGAGATCGGGTACTGAATTACTGCTGCTAACTGAGCTGCATCCCCTGATTTCTGACTTAATGCATCGACCACCACATTAGCCTTACCTAGGTGGTAGCTGATGGAGCAGTCATAGTCCTTGATAAGCTCTAATCATCTTCTTTGCTACATATTCAATTCCTTCTGCGTAAATAAGTACTTTAAACTTTTGTTATCGGATAATATCTCACATCTCTCACCATACAAGTAATGCCTCCAAATTTTTAACGTGTGTTCCACTGCAGCCAATTCCAGATCATGGGTAAGGTAGTTCTTTTCATACTCTTTCAACTGTCGAGAGGCATAAGCCACAACCCTACCAAGCTGCATTAATACACATCCGAGCCCCTTCAAGGATGCGTCACTGTAAATAACATAACCATCACCCCTGGCAGAATGATCTACACTAGTGTAGTGACAAGCCTCTGCTTCAATTCCTAGAAGCTCCACTTGCATTCATCATCCAAGAAAAATCTGGCATTCTTCCTGGTCAGTCACGTTAAAGGCCCTGATAGTCCAGAGAATTCCTCTACAAACTGATGATAATATCCTGTCAGTCCCAAGAAACTCCCGATCTCCTATACATTCCTCAGCCTTTCCCAATTTATCACTGCCTTTATCTTACTAGGATCCACTGAAATTCCATCCCTTGGTATAACATGCCCCAGAAATTTCATTTCCTTTAGCCAGAATTCACATTTGCTAAACTTGGCATACAACTTCTTTTCCCTGAGCATCTAAACTACCAGCCGTAGATACATCTTATGCTCATCAAAGCTCCTTGAGTAAACTAGTATGTCATCAATGAAAACTATAATGAATTGGTCTAAATACTGATGAAAGATTCTATTCATCAAATCCATGAATACAACAGGAGCATTCGTTAGACTAAATGGCATAACTAGAAATTCATACTACCGATACCTGGTCCTGAAAGCTGTCTTCGAGGTATCTTCTGCTTTTACTTTCAACTGATGATAGACTGACCCGAGATTCGATCTTGGAATAGACTTATGTGCCCTGAAGCTGATCAAATAAGTCATCTATGTGGGGTAGAGGATACTTGTTCTTAATGGTTACCTTGTTTATCTCCCTATAATCAATACACATCCTCATAGACCGGTCTTTCTTATTTACGAATAATATTGGAGCTCACCAAGGCGATACACTGGGGCGAATAAAACCCTTATCCAGCAAGTCTTGCAACTGATCCTTTAGCTCTCCCAACTCTGCTAGAGCCATTCGATAAGGGGCTTTAGAGATTGGTGCCATCCTAGGAAGTAGATCAATAGCGAAATCTACCTCGCGGTCGGGAGGCAACCAAGGTAGATCTTGTAGAAAAACATCCGGAAACTCCTTAACCACTGGTGTATTGCCCAGGTTCAATTCACTTTCTGACACCTCCTTTACAAAAGCCATAAACCCTTGACAACTGTGTGGAAGTAATCTTCTTGCCTGTATGGTTGACACTAACTGTGGCGAGGAACTCACCTGCGATCCCACAAATCTGAATTCTTGCTTTCCCGGTGGTCTAAATATCACCTCTCTCAGATGAAAGTAAATATTAGCATAGTTTGCTGCCAGCCAATCTATACCCAGTATTACATTAAATCCATGCATATTAAGCACAATAAGGTCAATTGGTAGTACACTTCCCTGAATTTCTATAGGATAATCCCTGAGCACCCTACGACATTGCACCACTGACCCTATCGGAGTAGCAACCAACAACTCTACATCTAATAATCGGGTCTCGTTTCCAAACAATTTAATATAGGTTGCAAACACAAAGGAGTGGGTGGCACTTGAATCAAATAAAACAATTACTTGATATGATAAAACATTAAAGGTACCTGTCACGATGTTGCTTACGATCTCGGCATATCCAGGCATCAAAGCATAGACCCTCGCTGGAGCTACTTCCTCTGCTAGCCTCCACGGGACGCCTGATAGCCTCCTCGGTAAGGTCTGGGAGCAGGGGCGGTACCAGGTGGTGTAAGGTAATCTCACACCAGATGTCCTTGCCTACCGCAATGATAGCAGATGACTCTCCCCACTCGACACTCTCCCAAGTGTCTCTTTCCACAAGTCTGACAGATAGGGAAATTCCGCACCGCCTGAAACTCACGACCTCCAGTCTCTTGCCTCTATCCTCTACTAAAGTTTCCTCTCCTCCACTGATCTTATCTAAATCCCTGTTGGAAGCCTCAAGGAGTAGATCTCTTCTTCTATCCCTGCTCTTTTGCATCCATCTGCTCACTAGCCTTAGCCAATGCTGCTCTGTCGACCAACTCAGTAAAATCCTATATCTTTAATGCTACTACATATATTACACACCTCAATCCTCTTTCAAACTATCTCGTATTCTTTATTTCATTAGGAACAACATACGGGGTGAAGTGGGACAACATTATGAGCCTTACCACATACTGCTGGATTGAATGCTTTCCCTGCCTTAGATTCAAAAACTCTTCCACTTTGACCTCTCTAATAGTGGCTGTAAAATATCTATCAAAGAATAATTCTTCAAATTGGTCCCATGTCATAGCTATCGGCGTGGTTCTCTACTGCTCTAGGAGTTTCATAGCAGTCCATCACCTCTCGATCTCCCTGGTTAGTTTATAGATGGCGAAGAGGACCCTCTACTCCTCTATACACTGCAATACTGCCAACACCTTTTCAATCTTCTGCATCCAAATTTTGGTGACTGCAGGATCAACACCTCCTGAAAATGCTAAAGGATTTACCTTGGTGAATTTCTCTATCGTGCACCCATGACATGTAGACGGGCCTCCCTACTCTCTAGAGCTCCTAGTGATCTCAGCCATAACCTACTGAACTACATTATGTAGTACAACATCTGAATTAGCCCTGTTTGCACTCGAAGGCCCTGCACTGTCACTACCACTCGCATGGGCACTACCTCCTCCAGGGTCCATCTTGAAAAAAAAATAAACATGACTCAGGGTGTAATAACCCAGAGAATTAAACAAGGTCTCGTCGATGAACACATGGGATTCGTCGATGAGAATACATGAGGGTCTCATCGACGAGGTCACATCTCGTCGATGAGAAGATATCGAGAGGGGGTCTCGTAGACGAGAAGATACCAAAAGGGAGTTTTGGCAGTCTAAAATTCGTCGATGAGGGGTACGAGTTCATCGACAAACTTTCTTTAGGGACTCGTTGACGAGATGACATGTCTCGTCGACAAATCTGGGGCTATAAATAGCTAAAACCCGGGTTTTCCAGCAGATGTTGGCACATGAATTCTTCTTTTCTCTCTCTAAAAGTCTCTTTCCCATTCTCTCTTCGATTTTGGCCCAGTTTCTCATCGGATTGACGATCTGAGGCCACCATGACGCTTCTGGGAAAGTTCTCTACAAATCTACCAGAGTGGATCGTTGGCGAACGTGATTTGAATTTCATCCCAATTTCAAGGTAAAACATTTTATTTAGTATTTGCCTTTCTCCTAGTTATAAAAAATGTAGTACATGGAGAAATATTGATGTTTCGTTCTAGGAGATGTGGTTCTCAGGGTGTTGATTGGGGAACCTTGCGGGTGTGGGATCAGATATAGAAAAATGGACTTTTGAGAAACTAGGTAAGGGAAATATGCCATGCTAGGAGTTTTAACAATGTTATCAGAGATTTTATATATATATTCGAGTTCATTATCAAATTTTTACAAAATAAGAGTTTTTAATGTTTGTGTGGCCTGAGTAGATATTTATCTGATATAGAACTTATATAGCTTTCTCCAGCATATCATGTTATACAATATATACAGATATAGCCTGATATACACAGATATTTACCAGATCAGTATATTACAGTTTTTATTCAGAACAGTATATTACAATTTTTATTTAGATTAGTATAATATAGTATTTATAGAATGCCATGTTTCCTAATACCATAAGACTCAGATTATACAGACAGATTATACAGTCAGATACACAGATATAGCATCTAGATGCTACAGTTATATTATTAATCTATTACAATATTTCTTGTACAGAATTATAGTGTTATGGTTATTTTGGAAACATGATGAAAATAGTAGAAAAATTATAGTATTATATATATATATATATATATATATATGATATCAGATCCTTGTGAAAATATTAGAAACAGATACAGATAACAGAGTACGATACTGTTGCTATTTCGGATAGAGTGCAACCACATATCTTAGATAGTGTGTGGGTACCGTCAACCGCGCTCAGAGTGGATACAGCTCCCCAGTTCGCTAGGTTGAGGGGGTCGGTTTGACAAGGTAGTTTTCTAGTTCTGTGCCTAGGAGTAGATGCAGTTTGGCTGGACTGAGGTAGAGTAGAGTACAGTGACTTACCTGGTAGGCCAACCAGAGTTAAGTCCTGCCTACGGGCCGCATAACCCTGTCATGAGGGGTTAAATCATGATATATAGATTTCTAGGGAAAAAGCACAGTTATTTATATGTATACAATTTTACAGTATTTGATAAATATAGTATGATATTAGAAGTATGAAAAGTAGAAAATCAGATGATACATTTATATTTTAAGCTACCATGATGTATGATATACTTTATATAGATTTACCATTTTATACAGTTTCATATGTTATTGTAATAATTATGTAACTTAGTCACCACACACTAGTAATAACATATTTCCACTTACTGAGCATCATCTCACCCCATTACTTTAACATTTTTCAGGTGAGCCAGCTAGGCGAGCAGATCAGACTCGCAGATAGAGTGACCCCTTGATTGCCCTGTCTATAGGGTAAGTTTGTTCAGAGTGTTGTATTTTGGGATAGATGGTACTGGTCAGAGATGTAAAAATGTAGTTATGGTTTGGAAACACTGGATTCTGGTATTGTATGTATTTAAATGATTGTATGATTTATGTTTTCCGCTACATAGGTGTGTTTATTATGTACAGGATTACCTCAGTGCCCATATGAGGCCTAAGATGCTATAGCAGGGGTATCAGAGTAATTTATAAAAAAAATGGTGTAATATTGAGGTTGTTACAGTTTGGTATCAGTGCTTAGGTTGCTAGGTTTTGTAGACTTTAGAGTACAACGGAAAACAATACTAGAATTTAGGAATGAAATCTTAAGAAGAGTTGAAACAGGGTATTGGTGAAGTTGGTATTAGGAAATTAGGATGAGAATTTAGGGTTTTGTTTTGCGGTTTGGAAGTAGAGTTTCAGGGTGGCTTTTGTGATTTTCTTGGGGTGACGATTCCAGGAAAACTATAGTAAACTATCGACGATTTCTATTTTCATATGGTAGAACTTGACCTTAAATTAGTAATGAGAGGGTAGGGGTATTTTAGTTAGTATAGTAATGTAGGATTCAAATACTTAAAAATAATTTGGTAATATTGCAAGATGGACCCAAGAGGTAGTAGCGCTCACGCTAGTGGGGATGATGGAGCTGGTCCTTCTGGTGTAGGAGGCGGGGATTCAGATACTGTGCTACGTAGTGTGGCTCATCAAGTTATGACTAAGATTGCTCAAAGCTCCAGGGAGTAAGGAGGTCCATATCCAGCTCAGGGGTGTACAATAGAGAAATTTTTGAAAATGAACCCACCTGCCTTTTTAGGAGCAGTTGATCCTGTAGTTGCGAAAAATTGGGTACAAAAGGTAAAGAAAATTTTGACGCTGCTTCACCGTACCGATGAGCAGAGGGTCCTCTATGCTAGATACAAACTGACAGGGGATACTGAGAGATGGTGGACAACCACTAGATTGGAGGAGTAGAGGGCTATTCCAATACCGATGACCTGGGCCCGATTCAGGAATGTATTCTTTGATAGATACTATCGTGCCTCAGTCAGAGAGGCTCGAGTACAGGAGTTTCTGAGTTTGTCCTAGGGATCGTTGACAGTCCAACAGTACTCGAAAAAATTTATCGAACTATTGCGTTTCTGCCCCTATATTGTTCCAGATGAAATTAAGAAGGTTAGGATGTTTGAGAGGAATCTAAGGCAAGATATTTATAGGCAAGTGGCAGTATTGAGGATACAAGATTTCTCAGAATTAGTTGATAGGGCTATTATAGCAGAGGAGAGTCTGCCGAGAGAGACTGAGACATCGATCCAGGAGAAGAGGGCCACACCCTTAAGTTTTTAGGTGGGGTCCATCCGAGGCCCTTGGAGATGAGGTAGATCCGGAGGGGGCCAGATACAGATGGTAGAACACTGTGGATTTCAAGGTGGATTGCCTCCCACCACTTATCCCAGATGTGGACGGAGACATCCAAGTGAGTGCTGGCTGGGGGAGAATGTTTGTTATCGCTGTGGGAGGCTCGACCATATGGCTCGATTATGTCAGATGTCGTCGGGTTATGCACCGGCTCCCAAACCTTTTTGAGGTGGATACTAGGAACGCTACAGAGGTCAGCAGAGGAACACTGCACTGGCAAGGGTCTTTACATTGACGCTAGGTGATGCTAAGACGACCGGAGACGTAGTCACAAGTACCCTTATTACTTTACCATATAAAGTTGTTGTTTTGTTTGATACAGGTGCCATCCATTCCTTTATATTGGTGGGGTATGTCAAAGTGGGGTAGAGACACAACTATTAGATGTAGAGTTGTCTGTGGGTACGCTGACGGGATCTGTGGTAAGATGCAGGAAGGTGCTTCAGAATTTTCCAGTTAATATTCAGGAGAAAATATTACCAGCTGATCTCGTGGTCCTAGATATGTAGGCGTTTGATGTAACACTGGGTATGGATTGGCTAGCAGTTAATCATGCTAGTATTGATTGCCATAAAAAAGAAGTGATTTTTAGACCCCCAGGTGAGCAAGAATACAGATTTGTAGGTTCACGCGTGCATACCTCACCACAACTTGTGTCAGCTATTCAGGTGAGAAGATTGTTACAGGGTGGTTGTTAGGGGTATGTTGCATAGATTAAGGAATCACCAAAAGAAGAACTAAAACAAGCTGATATATCAGTAGTGCGTGAATTTTCAGATGTTTTTTCAGATGAATTGCTTGGCTTACCACCAAACCGAGAGATTGAATTTACTATAGATCTGTTGTCAAAGTCCGCACCGCTATCTAAAGCACCATATCGTATGACCCCGGTTGAACTGAAAGAATTGAAAGATCAGTTATAGGAGTTGGTGGATAAAGGATTTATCAGGCCCAATGTATCGCCCTGGGGAGCACCAGTTCTGTTCGTGAGGAAGAAAGACGGGACCATGAGATTGTGTATCGATTATAGGGAGATAAACAAATTGACGGTCAAGAATAAATATCCTCTCCCTAGGATTGATGATTTGTTTGATCAGTTCCAGAGGACCTAGGTTTACTCTAAAATTGACTTGCGGTCAGGTTATCATCAGGTGAAAGTTTGAGTAGAAGACATTTCAAAAACAGCATTTCGAATGAGATATGGGCTTTACAAGTTCCTAGTGATGCCATTTGGGTTCACTAATGCACCAGAAGTATCTATGGACTTAATGAACCGGATGTTCCATCAGTATTTGGACTAGATTGTGGTTGTATTCATTGATGATATACTAGTCTACTCGAGGAGTTTTGAGAAGCACGAGCATCATTTGAGGCCAGTGTTGCAGATATTGAGAGAAAGAAAATTGTTCGCAAAATTCAAGAAATGTGAGTTCTGGTTAAGACAGATTTCTTTTCTTGGTCATATGATCTTTGAGGCAAGTGTGTCAGTTGATTCGAGTAAGATAGAGGCGGTGGTGAGTTGGGAAAGGCCAGGAAATGTCTAGGAGGTCAGGAGTTTTTTGAGATTGGTAGGCTATTACTGACGCTTTGTAGATGGTTTCTTCAGTTTGTTAGGTCCATTAACACGACTTACGAGGAAGAATGTGAAGTTTGATTGGACTGATGATTGTGAGCAGAGTTTTCAGGAGTTAAAGCGGCAGTTGGTTTCAGCTCCAGTACAAGCTATTTCATTAGGAGAGAACAGGTTTGTGATATATTGTGATGCATCATTGAAGGGTCTTGGATGTGTATTGATGCAGCACGATAGGGTTATCGCGTATGCTTCTAGACAGCTTAAGGAATATGAGAAAACTTACCATGTGCATGATTTGGAGCTAGCTGCAGTGGTGTACGCCCTCAAGAACTGGAGGCATTATCTATATAGTGGGAAGTGCAAAATCTTCACGGATCATAAAAGTTTGAAATATTTCTTTACCCAGAAAGAGCTAAATATGAGGCAAAGAAGGTGGCTAGAGCTTATTAAAGATTATGACTACACTATTAGCTACCACTCAGGGAAAGAAAATGTTATAACAGATGCTCTGAGTAGGAAATCAGTGGGACCAGTACTGGTAGCTATGGAGATTCAGCACACGATTTTGATGGATCTGGAAAGACTTGGTGTGGAGTTGATAGAGGATGATCCACAAGCATTTATTGTGAGCCTGGTTGTACTGCCTACGTTATATAAGAAGATTAAGGCGGCTCAGGGTGATGGTGCAGAATTAGTAAAGGTAATTGCCAGAGTATGGGATGGTTAAGGAAAGGAGTTTAACATCTCTGATAACGAAGCTCTGAGGTTTCGCACCAAGTTGTGTGTCCCTACAGATGGTGATATTAGAAGGAAGATTTTAGAAGAGGCTCATAGATCACTATACATAGTCCATCATGGAAGTACTAAAATGTATAGGGATCTGCAAGAGTATTTTTGGTGGAGTGGAATGAAAAGGGAAATTTCCAAATTTGTACAACAATATTTGACGTGCCAGCAGGTTAAGGCTGAGCACCAAAGACCAAAAAAGTAGTTACAACCACTCTTTATTCCAAAGTGGAAGTGGGATCACGTCTCTATGGATTTTATTACTAGGTTACCACCAGTACGATAGAGATTGAATGCTATTTGGGTGATCATTGATCGTCTGACGAAGACTGCTCATTTCATCTCGATTAAAGTCGGCTATTTTATGGATAGATTGATAGAAATATACGTTCAGGAAATAGTTTATGTCCATGGTGTACTAGTATCCATAGTTTCAGACCGAGATCCTTGGTTTACTTCACGATTTTGGAAAAGTTTTCTGGAGGCTATGGGTGCATAGCTAGCATTTAGCACTACTTTCCACCCCTAGACAGATGGTTAGACTGAGAGGGCAATTTAGACATTGGAGGATATGCTTCAGGACTGCGTGTTGGATTTTGGGGGTAGCTGGACCCAATTTATGCCGCTAGTTGAGTTTGCTTACAATAACAACTATCAGCCTAGCATTGACATGACACCTTATGAGGTACTGTATGGTAGGAGATATCGTTCTCCTCTCTTATGGGATGAAGTAGGCGAGAGGTGAGTTTTGGGTCCAGAGATAGTACAGCAGGCTTATGATAAATTTCAACTAATTAAAGAAAGAATCAGTACTACACAAAGTCGGTAGAAAAGCTGCGCAAATACTCGCCGCCAGGAGTTAGATTTTTGACGTGGGGGATAGAGTATTCTTGAAGATAGCTCCCCCGAAAAGGGTTATGAGGTTTGGAAATAAGGGCAAGTTGAGCCCTAGGTATATTGGACATTTTGAGATACTAGAGAGAGTAGGGTCAGTTGCTTATAGGCTAACTTTGCCACCAGCTCTGTCTAGAATATTTGACGTGTTTCATGTTGTTATGTTAAGAAAATACATCCCAGACTCATCCCACATAATCAGTTATGTGGAAATAGAACTTAAAAATTTATTAGCTTATGAAGAAGTACCAGTACAGATCTTGGATAGGAAGACACAAGAATTGCGCACTAAAGAAATTCAACTAGTAAAAGTTTGTGGAAAAACCATGTTGTAGAGGAAGCTTCGTGGGAGCTTGAAGAAGAAATTAAGAAAAAATACCCACACTTGTTTAATGAATTATAGTGCTGGTCAGTGTGCTTAGATAAAGATAGAATTTTTTTAGTATAGAGTGGTACTTATGTTGTACTTTAGGTTATAGGATGGGTAGTATTTTGGTTTTGGGGGAATTTTTCTTTTTTTGAATATACCTGTAATCTCCTAGAATTTTGAATATAACCACGGTATTCCTCCGCCATAAGTGAGGGTAAGTAATAAAATAAGTAGACCGTTTACTTCTAAGGGATGGTAAATTGTATGGTTGGTGTTCGACACAGATAGTAAATTTCAAGGACAAAATTTTATAAAGAGGGGAGAATGTAATAACCCAGATAATTAAACAAGGCCTCACCGACGAACACAAGAGATTCGTCGATGAGAATACATGAGGGTCTCGTCGACGAGGTCACGTCTCGTTGACGAGAAGATATTGAGAGGGGGTTTTGGTAGCCTAAAATTCGTCGACGAGGGGTACGGGTTCCTCGACGAACTTTCTTTGGGACTCGTCGACGAGATGATGTGTCTCGTTGACGAATCTGGGGCTATAATTAGCTAAAACCTAGGTTTTCCAGCAGATGTTGGCACATGAATTCTTATTTTCTCTCTCTAAAAGTCCCTCTCCCCTTCTCTCTTGGATTTTGGCCCCATTTCTCACCGGATTGACGATTTGAGGCCACCATGACGCTCCTGGGAAAGTTCTCTACAAATTTACTGGAGTGGATTGTTAGGGACGTGATTTGAATTTCATCCTAATCTCAAGGTAAGGCATTTTATTTAGTATTTGCCTTTCTTATAGTTATAACAAATGTAGTATATGGAAAAATACTGAAGTTTTGTTCTGGGAGATGTGGTTTTCAGGGTGTTGAGTGGGAAACCCTACGGGTGTGGGACCAGATACAGAAAAAAGGGCTTTTCAGAAACTAGGTAAGGGAAATATGCTATGCTAGGAGTTTTAACAATGTTATCGGAGATTATATATATATATATTAATATATTCCAGTTCATTATCCAATTTTTACAAAATAAGAGTTTTTAATGTTTGTGTGGCCTGAGTAGATATTTATCTGATATAGAACTTATACAACTTTCTCTAGCATATAATGTTATACAGTATATACAGATATAGATTGATATACACAAATATTTACCAGATCAATATATTACAGTTTTTATTTAGAATAGTATATTACAGTATTTACAGAATGTCATGTTTCCTAATACCATAATACTCAGATTATACAGACATATTATATTGTCAGATACACAGATATAGTATCCAGATGTTGTAGTTATATTATTAAGCTATTACAATATTTCCAGTACAGAATTATAGTGTTATGGTTATTTTGGAAACATGATGAAAACAGTAGAAAGATATAGTATTATATGGTATTAGATCCCTGTGAAAATATTACAGACAGATACAGATAACAGAGCACGGTACCATTGCTATTACAGATAGAGTGCAACCACATATCTCAGATAATGTGTGGGTACCGTCAACCGCGCTCAAAGTGGATGCAGCTCCCTAGTTCGTTGGGTTGGATGCAGTTTGGCCGGATTGAGGTAAAGTAGAGTACAATGACTTACCTGGTAGGCCAACTAGAGTTAAGTCCTGCCTATGGGTAGCACAACCCTGTCATGAGGGGTTAAATCATGACAGATAGATTTCTAGGGAAAAAACACAGTTATGTATATGTATACAATTTTACAGTATTTGATAAATATTGTATGATATTAGAAGTATGAAAAGTAGAAAATTAGATGATACAGTTATATTTTAAGCTACCATGAATGTATGATATACTTTATACAGATTTACCATTTTATACAGTTTCAGATGTTATTGTAATAATTATGCAACTTAGTCACCACATACTAGTAATAACATATTTCCACTTACTAAACGTCGTCTCACCCCATTACTTTAACATTTTTCAGGTGAGCCAACTAGGCGAGTAGATCAGGCTTGCAGATTGAGTGACCCCTTGATTGCCCTGCCTATAGGGTATGTTTGTTCAGAGTGTTGTATTTTGGGATAGATGGTACTGGTGAGAGATGTAAAAATGTAGTTATGGTTTGGAAACACCGAATTTTGGTATTGTATGTATTTAAATGGTTGTATGATTTATGTTTTCTGCTGCATAGGTGCATCTATTATGTACAGGATTACCTCAGTGCCCATCTGAGGCCTGAGATGCTATAGTAGGGGTATCAGAGTAATTTATATTAAAAATGGTGTAATATTGAGGTCGTTACACAGGGACCCTATTCTTATAATTTAAACATCTAACCAAAATCCCTTATCTTAACATCTTCTTTTCTTATTTAAAGATTCAGTAATACACTTTAGAAACACAACCCAACAATAGTTTACTATGACTTTCTTGAAATCGTCACTCCAGGTAAAACATAGAAACCACCACGGAAGTCTTTCCTCCAACTACAGAACAAAACCTCAAATTCTTTTCTTATACTCTGGTATTGTTTCCGCTACATTCTAAAATCTATAGAACGTAGCAACCTAGGCTCTAATACCAAACTATAACGACCTGCCTATTTTACCATAATTATTTTTTTTAATAATAATAACATTTAATATAATAATCTTGATATCCTGTTAAGCTGATATAACATGATTAAACTGGACCCATAGGTACTTGGGATATACCTGAAATACAACTCTAATACCTAATCAGCGGAAAACATAAAATCATATACATATCAAGTCATCCAACCAACACAATACCAGAGTTCTATCAGACCTGTCATATACATATACACATCCCTAAAAGACCAAAAAGTGTCATAGGGTCAGAACCCAAAAATCCGTTAGACCCTACCACAACGACTTACCCTTCTAACAAGGTATGACAGTTGACCTCTAACACTGCGGAGCTCTATCCGCTCTTCTATCTGGGTTTCCTGAAATATTTATATAGTTGGAGTGAAACACCTCTCAGTAAGGGAAATAAACTAACATCAGTATGTGACAACATGAGTATTTTCATGTTATACATGTAACAGTTCATAAATCATATTTGATAAAACTATCTGTATCATATCTGGATAAAACATAATTTATCATAACATGGTATAACATACTGACTTTCTATACATGAAAATCATCTTAGATAACTATACATGAAATAACACCTTGGATGGATACTTGGCTGGTGTCATGTCTTACCCCCACATGACTAGGTTGTGCGGCCTGAAGGAGGGACCTAGCAATGGCTGGCCGACCACACTAGATCAACATATGTCTGTAAGTACGATGGGTCTGCCCCTCCTGGGCCGCACTGCCAAAGGGACTCCTGCACTACCATAAAACCACATCGACTGTCATTCTCCCACAGTCCCATATGATATGTGGTAGCACTAACATATATATGATCGTGAACATATACCTATAGTACCATGCTTCGTGAAAGCCAAAACCAAGCCATTCGGGTTCTGATAACATATAGTAAGTTTCATATAATGATACGTACATGTTTCATAATAATATATGTCAGAATAATATTTTCATGAACTTTTTCAAATCATATCATGTAAACCACGGCCCTTGCACCAGCATATTATATCTTGTAAAACCACAGCTTTATGCCGGCATAATATAACATGTAAAACCACAGCCTTTGCGCTGGCATAGTATATCATGTAAAACCACGACCCTTATGCCGACATAATATATCATGTAAACCCACGACCCTTACGCCGGCATATTTTAACATACATAGTTTTGAAATCCCTGTATTGTTTCAATACCATACTTTAAACATAGTTCCTGTACTGTTTTCATGGTTTTCCTGAAAAGTAAAAAAAAAAAACATGCTTATTCTAGGAAATTCACAATATTTTGATATAATATAGTTTCATGAAAATTATAATCATGCCATACAAATATATATATTGTTTTAAGCATAAAACCTGATTTGAAATCATATTTCCTGATAAATAACATTAAATCCATTTTCCTGTTCAAATGCAGTATTCCCAAACATTGTGCTAATACATACATTATTTCTGAAAATAAATGTTGTAATATGGCAAATAATATCATGAAAAATATTGACTTGGTTTATCCCCTTGACTTTTTGAGAAGCCCACAAAACAACCAACCTTACACCTGCAGTGTTCCCAGCACAACACCCTGAAATTACATTTCTCCCCCAACAAAACTTCAGTATAAACCCATCTAATACCTTCCCTCAGCCCAAAAATACCAAATACCTTACTAAATATTAAAATAATTAACTTACCCAAATTTTGGGATGGTTCCCAAGTTGGCCTAACCAACAATCTACACCTGTAGATATGAAGAGAAACTTCCCAAGAGTAGCGTGGCGGCTTCGGATCGTCGAACCGATATGAAATGAGGCTAGATTTCTAGAGAAAAGGTGAAGGGGACAAAGCTATAGAGAGAGAGAGAGAGAGAGAGAGGGAAATCTTGCATGTTTCTCATAGGAAAAATGAATTCTTGGCCTTATATAGAATGCTTGTCCACATGGCCTCGTTGACGAGTCACATCTCCTCGTTGACGAGTCCAAGAAGGAGTCTCGTTGACTAACAACTTCTCCTTAATGACGAGTTTTAGGCTTTGGAAATAGTCCTCTCGGTAATTTTTCATTGACGAAACACGCGTCCCCATCGACGAGCCCAAGAACCTTATTCGTCGAAAAGCACTTCTACACTTGTCGACGAGACCCTGTTGAAAACCCTTTTTTAAAATTCCTTTTTCTCTCCTTTCTTTAATTATTTAATTACTATAATTCTTAGGGTCTCTACAGTCACACTATCACATACTCATACGACATGCTTCCCCCCCATGGCAGGTTGTGCGACTCAAAGGCTGGACTCAACTTGCAGCCGGCGGTTTCACAGCTAAGTCAAAACTAACACTGTAAGTACGATTGTGCCTACCTATGGTCACCCGGTATACCACGGATGGGCCCCCCAGAAAAACCTCGGAGTAGTACTACGGCCCAGGTCTCCAATCAACTTATCACACTTCCGTGCCCATGTGATTGCACTCACTACCCACATATAGCTACGGTACTATGCTCACAATATCATAATATCACATATCGCAAATCCACAGGGTTCTAGAATCATATATGACAATTTACACAATAAAAACTGTATTATAATTCATTTCGTATAAAAACTGTCATTTAATAAAACTCGGCCCTCGACCTTTATATTAAAACTCAGCCCTCGGCCATCACATCACATATTGTAAAAAATTAGTTAAAGCATTCTGTTCACAAATGCCTTTTAAAAATTGTTCCCATGCCACACAATTTTCATTTGTTAACCATAAATAAAATAACCTGACTGGGAAAGATATAAGTTTCTGAAAACAAGATCTGAACATCTCCAAGGTTTTATTTAACGTAAACTACTTAATTTATAGAAAACGG
The DNA here is from genome assembly GCF_029873635.1 of Malania oleifera. Lineage (NCBI taxonomy): Eukaryota > Viridiplantae > Streptophyta > Magnoliopsida > Santalales > Ximeniaceae > Malania > Malania oleifera. The sequence goes on along the minus strand of NC_080418.1, from coordinate 100,528,553 downwards.
GAGATGATCAATCCACACACATTAATTTCCCCAAAAACATATACTGCATTTTAATCGGTCCATATTTCACAAAATAGCTGACATAATATGATCCTTTTACCTGTTTACTGAGAAGGTTCCTACGATGCTCCTAAAGCCCACCCTATGGCAATACGGAGCCTAAAATCCTGAAACCACATTTCCCTTTGTTTAATCAACTCAAATCCAAGACTAGCAACCATTAAACATCCCGAGGCCCATACACCCCATTTAACTAATTACATGCTAATCAGATAACCTATTTCTACCCTTACCTCAATTTTGGAGTGATGCATGGAAAGACTCCATTAAAAAATCCACTCCGCTAGACTTGTAGAGAATTTCTCCTAGATTCTCGTAGTTGCTTCCGATCATCGAATCAGGTGATGAATGATGAGGAATCGTAGAGAGAAGGTGAGGGGCGCGGAATAGAGAGAGAGGGAGAGAGAGAGAAATTAAGTTTCTTAATGAATAAGCAACCTAAAAATATATTTATAAGATGTTGACCCGGCACAATTCTTCGATGAAATGAAGCCTTCGTCAATGAACTGCAGAAGGACATTTGTCAATGAAAGAAGGGGTTCATCAACGAACCATATGCCTAAAATTTCTCTCGGTATCCCTTCATTGACAATGCCTGAATTTCATCAATGAACTGTAGAAGGACATTCATTGACGAAAGCATGGGATTCGTCGACAAGCCCTGTGGTTTGCCCTTTTTAAATTTTCTTCTCTTCTTTTCTTATTTATTTCTTCATTTTCTGGGTTCGAGTTTCTACAATCTCCCACCTTATAAAAATTTTGTCCTCGAAATTTGATAATAGATTTCCTTTACATTCCCTGAATTATCACTGATCTAACTCTAGGAAGAGCCGGCGGCCACCCATATAGCAGCCACATCCCATATTTATTAATTACCATCACTTATGGTGGAAGAATACCATGGTTACATATCTAGTCTCGGGAAATTACAATATCCACACAAAACTCTCCTGGAGACCAACCATGAACAAAGTAGTAACAACTGATCAAGCTAACAAACCTACTATAAGCAGTTTATATATATATAACCAATACTCAACTACCGTTCTACTTACCTATTTAGTGTTAAGCCTCTTTGAACAGCTATGGATATTTTTGACGTATTTCTGTCTCTAATTCCCATGATGCTTCCTCCACTGCAAGATTATGCCAAAGTATCTTCACAAGTGAAATCCTCTTAGTACGAAGCTCCCATTCCTTATAGTCTAGGATCTGAACCGGTACCTCCTTATATGCCAAAGTGTCCCCGAGATCCAAAGACTCGTAACTGATCACATGCGATGGATCCAGAATGTACTTTCTTAGTATGGACACATGGAACAAGTTGTGAATCCTAGACAGTGCTAGGGGTAAAGCTATTTTGTACGCCACCAGAAGAACTCTCTCCAGAATCTCGAATGGCCCAATGTATCTGAGGCTTAACTTCCCCTTTTTGCCAAATCTCATTACCCCTTTCATTGGACCAATCCTAAAAAATATGGCATCACCTACCTCGAACTCTAGTACTCGCCGACACGTCTCCGTATAGCTCTTCTGCCGACTCTGTGCTATCTTTATTCTTTCCCTGATAAACTAAACCTTCTCAGAGGTCTGCTAAACAAGCTCCGACCACAAAATTCGTTGCTCACCAACCTCATCCCAATACAACGGAGGTTGGCACCTCCGATCATACAGTGCCTCATATGGTGCTATTTCGATACTAGCTTGATAACTGTTATTGTATGCGAACTCAATTAACGGTAGATATTTAATCCAACTACCTCTAAAATCCAGTACACACGCTCGCAGCATATCCTTTAGAATCTGAATAGTCCTTTTTGACTGACCATCGGTCTGCGGGTAAAAAGTAGTATTGAAAGTGAGTCGAGATCCCAATGCTTCCCATAGACTCTTCCAAAATTGGGAAGTAAACCGCGGGTCCCTATCTGAAACAATAGACACATGCACCCCATGCAGTCTGACTATCTCTTGCACATAAAGCTCTGTTAACCTATTCATAGAATAACTAACTTTCACCAGAATGAAATGGGCAGTCTTCGTCAATCTGTCAACAACTACCCAGATAGCATTTTGTCCATGAAGTGTCGATGGCAATCTCGTAATAAAGTCCATAGAAATGTGCTCCCACTTCCACTCAGGAATGAGAAGTGGTTGCAACGATCCTGTTGGCCTCTGGTGCTCGGCCTTCCCTTGCTGACACGTCAAGCACAGCTCAACAAAACGGGCGATCTCTCTTTTCATGTTAGACTACCAGAAAGATTGCCGCAGGTCTCTGTACATCTTAGTGCTCCCTGGATGCACTGTATATAAAGAGCGATATGCCTCTTCCACAATGATCCTTTTAATCTCAACATCATTCGACACGCATATACTGGTGTGAAATCTCAACATCCCATCTTCTGAGATATTGAAATCTGCCTTCAACCCATCCTGCACTCCACTCACAATCTCTACCAACTCTGCATCTTTCGTCTGAGCCGTCCTGATCCTTTCTCGTAAGGTCGGTTGCACTACTAGGCTAGCAATGAACACCTGGTGATTTCCTTCCACTAATTCCATACCCAACCTTTTCAGGTCCATCCCAATCTCATGCTGAACCCCAACTGCTGAAACTGACGCATTCACTTACTTCCGACTCAAAGCATCAGCTACCATATTAGGCTTTCCTAGGTGGTAACTAATGGTACAGTTGTAGTCCTTTATTAATTCTAGCCAACTCCACTGTCTCATGTTTAACTCTTTCTAACGAAAAAGTACTTAAAACTCTTGTGATCAATAAAGATCTCGCACCTTTCACTGTACAGATAGTGCCTCCATATTTTTAATGCATAGACTACTGTTACCAATTCCATGTCGTGCATCGGATAGTTCTTCTCGTACTCCTTGAGTTGGCGAGAAGCGTACGCGATAACTTTCCCCTGTTGCATTAAGACACACCTGAGTCCTTTCTTAGATGTGTCACTGTAGATCACAAATCCACCATCTCCTGATGGAATGGTCAATACTGAGGTAGTAACTAGTCACTGTTTTAGTTCCTGAAAACTTTGTTCGCACTCATCAGACCATTCAAACTTCATGTTCTTTTTCGTGAGTCGTGTCAGTGCGCCTGATAGTCTAGAAAAACCCACTACGAACCAGCGAGTAATATCCTGCCATACCTAAGAAACTTTTAACCTTATGCACGTTCTTTGGTCTCGCCCAATCAACTACTGCTTCTATCTTGCTTGGGTCCACTGAAACACCTTCCTTGGACACCACATGTCCCAAAAATGCCACTTGCTCTAACCAGAATTCACATTTCTTGTACTTCGCAAACAATTTCTTTCCTCTAAGTACTTGTGGTATCAACCTCAAATGAGTTGCACGTGGATGTCATCGATGAATTCCACCACAAAATGATTGAGGTACACGTGGAAAACCCTATTCATCGGGTCCATGAATACCGCAGGAGCATTGGTCAATCCGAAAGGCATAACCAGAAATTCGTAGTGACCATACCTAGTACGAAAGCCCGTCTTTGGTACATCCTCTGATTTAAATCTTACTTGATGATACTCAGATCGTAGATCAATCTTGGAGAAGATCTGTGTGCCCTATAGCTGGTTGAACAAATCGTCAAGTCGGGGTAACGAGTACTTATTATTTATTGTCACATTTTTAATCTCTCTATAGTCGATGCACATCCTCATGGACCCATCCTTCTTATTTACAAACAACACTAGTGCTCCCTAGGGTGATACACTCAATTTGATAAACCCCTTGTCAAGAAGTTCCTACAACTGCTCCTTTAACTCCATTAATTCAGCTGGTGCCATTCTGTAAAGGGCCTTAGAAATAGACGATGTCCCTGGAAGCAACTCAATTGTTAGAATTGGTGTATTCCCAAGAGGGGGGGGGGTGAATTGGAATTTTCAATTTTATCACCTAGGTTAAATAAAATACTCGTATAAAACAACCTAGGGTCGGTCTATATAATTCCAAATGCGCGGATATATAAGATATGTAGAAATTTAAATCAAGCGCATCATTCACACAATAACATATGTGTGCGGTAAATATAAAGTGCGGAAATGTAAATAAACACATGATATGTTATCGGGGTTTGGCCAACTGTGCCTACGTCCCTGCTTCCAGCTCGCAAGCCCGAGGAATCCACTAATAGCTCACTTAAGGGTGGAGCGGCACCGATTACAACCAGGTCAATTAGCACAGGGCTGACCTCAACCTTAACCAGGTCAATTAGCCGGGCTGACCTCAACCTACACACCTTAACAGGATGACGCACCTAGATTTCCGAACCAGGTCTAAGCCAATCCAAGACTATTCCAGGGCTAGTCTCCCTTTTCAGGCCCGTGCCTGGAAATACAATAGATGTGTATTACAATCAAATGGTACAGTGATTGTGCTTTCATGTAAAGCAGATATGTACCCAAATACGCACAATAACATACACCACAATATGATTCAATATGTACGCTCAGTGTGGTCAAAATAGTTTAACTCTCAGATATATTTTCTATAAGTGTAATGCGTACGTAAAAGTGCAAACCTATATGATCTTTGTATCACTAGATATTCAATCTAAATGCTCAAACAAAGATGTCAATCAAGTCTTGAATATTCCAATCAGCAGAATATCTCAATCGTGCAAATATCAAATAATGTATATGCTTGGTTTGCAAAATATATTTAATCTTTGTATCATCAAATAATATATAAGTCAATGAATATTGCAACAAAGATCAATATCACAAACACAAATATCTTTTCACAAATATATCAATATAAATCACATAAGATATTTGAGTATGTTTTGAAAATGATTTTGCAACCCAAAGACAAATACAAGCTTCCTAAGATATTGTAACACAAATGCAACTCTCAGAAGCTTAAGCAAGTCTTCTTAGGAGCTTATGAATGAAGCCCCCTAAGAATACTTAGGTTTAGCTCTTAAGAAAATTGAATCAATCAAATATAAATAGGAGAGCAAACCGATTTAGACTAACACTTAATCAACTTACAGAGGGTTTAATTAGTATGAGAAGGTAAGTATTAGTGTAGGAGGCTCAAAAATGAGTATTATAGGTTTTTGGATTTTCAAAGAATTCTCCCTAATCAAATTTGCTAATCTCTTGCTAATCTTAGCAAATGAGGGGCTATATATAGACATTGGAAGAATTATAGTCATTAGGATATGTAGGGTATTATTAATATTGTTTAAAATCATTTTAACCCTAATTAACCCTATTTAAAAGTGTTTAACCGTGGTAAAAAATTAAGGCAACCCGAGAGGTCCGGTCGACCAGATCAGTTTCGTTTGACTAGGACTCATATGGTTCGGTCGACCAGGGTATTTTTGAACTGAATGGTCGATCGACCGAAAGTACCTTTCCAAAGGCGATTTTCCATTTTTACTGAGGTTCAGTCGATCGGGCCATTTTGAATTGGCTGGTTCGGTCGACTAGACCATTGGGAATTTTTTCAAGCACCCTCGGTCGACCAGGTAGTTGGACTACAAAATGGCTTGGTCGACCAGATGGTCAAAATGTTGACCCAAGGAGATTTCGCTCGACTGGGGCTTTTTGAACTACCTAATTCGATCAACCAGGACCTTGGTCAACTGTTGACCCAGGCCTGGTTTGGTCGACCAAACCAAAATGAACTATATTGGCCGGTCAACCGAAAGTGCACCAAGTGTGCATTTCGGTCCTGTTTCGAAACATACAAACCTTATTTAAGTGCCTAACATACATATGTGCAAATGTGTGTGTCCTATGGTCACTTGGGGTCCAATTTGAAGACACCAAAAAAGTCCGGTGTCGGTCGACCGAAGGGTATTCCCTAAGGTCTTTCTAGATGCTTTTTTTTTTAGTTATTCTTGGTTTGAGCTTATGTATTAGATTATGCAGGTGATGCATGCAATTATTACAAACCAGAGAGCCTATTTACTATTGCAGACCCTTTAGATGATAATGAAATAGAGTACAACATGTATAGGGTCTTCAAGGTCTTCATTTTCCTCTAAGGGTCTCCGAGTGCCATCATACGATACCGCCAAGATAAATCTGCACATTAACTCGGCAGACATTAAATACCTGAGTATTTGTCATAATCAAAATAGGGATATGACCTATAGGGTCAACATCAATAGCAAAATCCACTTCGCGATCAAGAGGTAATCCCGGTAAGTCCTCCGAAAAAACATTTGAGAACTCCCTTACCATGGGAATATCCTCCAGTTTAAGTTCTTCCCTTGGTGCTTCTTTTACGAATGCTAAATACCCCTAGAATCCGTCAAAATGTAGCCTTCTAGCCCTAATGGCTGAAAGGATCCGTGGTGTAGAGCGCAAACACGACCCGACAAATATAAATTCCTACTCCCCAGGAGGTTTGAACACTACCTCCTTCCTGTGGCAGTCAATACTTGCATAGCTGGCTATTAACCAATCCATTCCCAGAATGATATCAAAATCGTGCATGTTAAAGACAATCAAGTTAGCAGGCATCATTCTCTCCCGAATCCTTACTTGGCAGTCTTGGATTACTTTACTATACACTACTACTAACCTTGTAGGTGTGACCACTTCTAACTCAGCATCTAACGATTGTGTTTCTACCCTGCTCAATTTGATGAATCTCCGAGAGATAAAAGAATGTGTCACACCTGAATCAAACAATACAATGGCTTTACTTGAAAGCACGTAAATGTTACCTATCACCACATCTCCTGCATTCTCAGCGTCATCAGGAGTTAAGGAATACACCCGCACTTAGGTCGTACCCCTTTGGTAGTTTCCACGCGGTGGAAGTTCAATATCGTGTGGAAATCTCTTGCCATGCATCCAAGCTTACCATATCGGTAACAGTCACCTGGTCTACCCTTGCATTCACCCAATTGCCACCTACCACACTTAGGGCAAACAGGGTGTGATAAGGTACCCTGAAATGCCCTAACACCCGTATCCTGTTGCTAGCCTCTGCCGTTACCATACCTCTTCCAAGGGCTCTGCCTTGCACCCGTATGTGAACTATAACGAATCGACATCTTCTTTGGGTTCTGAGCCTCCACATCTCCCTGTAAGCTCGCCTCTTCCATAGTGGCCTTATCCATCAGTGTAGCAAACTTTTGTACCTGTAACACAGCCACCTGTTTGATATTCTCCTGCCTCAGACCCCTCTCAAACTTCCAAGCCTTTGTAGACTCGTTTGGTGCCATGTAAGGAGCAAACTGTGATAGCTCTACAAATCGTGCAGCATACTGCTAAACAGTCAGCTGTTCCCAAGTCAGGTGATTACATGCTTAAACTGCTTAATTAGGCATTTTAATCCGAGCATTAGGGCTTATATTTTTAATTAAATACCTAATTACTCTCAATATTTTAACAAAGTATCCTATTTATAATATCTGGATTTTATTGAGTAATTTATGAATTTTTGGCATTTTTTTATCGTAGGAAAATTATCGGGAGCTAAAATCGGTATCAGTTTGTAATTCATGCATAACTTCTCCGTCTGAGCTCCGATCTAGACGATTCGAAATCCTTGAGAACGATGAGAAGATTATCTACAATTTTTTGTCTCTTGAGCTTTGAGAGAAATGGGCTCCAAAAGGGTCAAAATGGGGTTCATTCGCTAAGAAATAAAAAGAAGAAGAAAGAAGAAAAAGAAAAAAAATAAAATGAATATTTTTTATGTGACCCGGCCATGTAGGTCAGGTTGGATCCACTCGTTTGGGTTCTCCTAGGCCGTGTGCTTGGGCTTTTACTCTTCCACCCCTTTATATTTTCTTTTTCTTCCTTTTGAAACCTGTACCCCTTCTTCCCTTCTGTCCTTCTTCCCCTTTTCTCTCTACCAGTTCCCTCTTTTCTCTTTCTCCCTCTCTTTTCCTTCTCTAACATTCTCTCACTAACTCTCTTCGCTTCCCTCTTCTCTCTTAGCCCTCTCTATTTCCTAACTCTCTCATTCTCCCTTTTCCCAGCTCCTTCTCTCGGCTCTCTCTCCCTTAGTTTTCTTCTTCCCTCTTTCCTTTTTCTCTCCTTGCCCTCAGTCTCCTTCTCTCCCTTCTCTCTACTGCTCCTCCATATTCTTCCCAGTTGGTGCTAGTTGCTGTTGCTCACCCTGCTCTCGGCTGCTGTCCAGAACGCACCACCTCCTATTGCCACACTTAGGAAGCTTCTCTGTTCCAGCCACCCGAAGTCCTATAACCATAACATAGCTACTGCAACCACAGCACAGCAGACATCAGGCCACCTCCAACTGCTACTCCTGCAACTCTCGAGCCACCCCCCACAGCCGAGAGCCTCCTCCTACAACCAGCTGCCGGCAACACAACCAGCAGCACCCGTAAGGACAACCAGCCACGCACTACCCCACTCCAGCCACGACTCACAGAAGCACTCTATATCTCTCTCTCTCTCTCTCTCTCTCTTCTTTTCTTTTTTATTGTTAGTTAACTATTGTTATTTATTATTATTATTATTGAGGTTTATTGAAAAATTTAAATTTTGAATATTATTTAAAGTATTTTATTGTTGTTGTAGTTTATTTATTTATTTTCTTAATTAATTTTGTGATAGATTTAATTAATGCTTCGATTAATTTAATTAGTTTAGTAAGGTCCGATTTGGTTCTAAAATTTAAAAAGTAAAATAAAATCCAAAAAGAAAAATTTTGTTTTTGTTTTTAGAAAATTAAACTAGTTGTCCTTTTAAAATTTAATTTTTTTTATTGAAGCTCAATTAGCTTAGGGTTAGCCTTATTAAAGTTTTCATTTTTTATCATGTTCTGTTATCGTTTGAGTTGTTTAAGTGTTAAATTTTTGTTGTGTTCGTGTTTGCATTTAAGTTTGGTCTTGATTCAATTTCTTAATTTTTTTAAAGGTTCGGTTTTTATCGCTCGTGTTTGTGTTTGTGTGAGTTTCATTATTACATATTTTAATTACGTATTAAAGTTACCGTCTTTTCTATTCTGAAGTTTAACGCGTCTTTCGATGTCTGCTTGATTAGACATAAGATTTCCATTCTTGTTATTTAATTCAGTGCTTGCTGGGATTAGGATTTAATTTGTGTGTTTGTTTAAATTGTCAAAAGAAATCTCAACAAATCCTAAAAACCCCGAATCTGAACTTAGTTCAGTAACTTTCTAATTTTGATTGGAAAAACGTAAAATTTGAGATTAAACTGCATTCTCTAAGGAGACGATCTGGCCTTTGGACTGAATATTATACAACAGAACTCCTATACTTGGGATAGCTTCCGAGTTGCTCATTTTTCGAGTGAGTCATCAGATTCAGGAACTCCTCTACCTTTGCTTTTCTGACAAAGATTAGAAAATACCAATTAAAGAATACCTCTCTGAAACAGCTCCACATCATCGCCACCGATACCAATCTCTGCTTCTCAAGCATCTTTACTACTTCCCACCATCTCTCTCAGCCTCTCCATTCAATTTAAATGTGGCGTATAACACCTTCTGCTCATTGGTGCATCATAGTATGACGAAGATCTTGATTTCCCGAATCCAATTCTCTACAAGAATCGGGTTGGTGCTTCCCGCGAAGGTAGGAGGCTTTAGGCTAGTGAACTTCTTAATAGAATCTCCTAGCTCAGCAGTGGGACGATCTTGCCCCTAAAAACTCCATATAACTTCAGCCATAAACTATTAGGTGAAGTATCAAAGCGCCACCGTAGAATCACCGCCGCCCTCATAGGCAGCTCCCTCACTGCTACTTCCTCCGAAAATAGTGTTACTGTCCTTGGGATCCATCCTAAAAATAGAATCAAAATGAATTTAGAATTCCCATACCCTAACATATCTGGTGCAATTATAACACAAAAATGCCCACATTAAATAAATTCCAATACCGACCTAAATCTTCCCCCCTAATTTATGACATACGCTGTCAATTCCATATTCCCATCCTAATTTTCAAGTTCCTGCCACTCCACTTGGAAACAAAATCGCCAATGGATTGCCATGGTTTTCTAAACCCGTCGACTTATCCAGAAAAACATAGAAGTCCATCAAGGAAATTCGGCCTCAAACTTACTAAGAAAAACTCAAAATTCTTATTCCACCATTCCTATCCTTGTCCTACTTAAACCTATACTCTGGTAAAATCAACTGTGATGGCCCAAATATTTATAACTTGATACAACCATAAATACGCTTTAATACCAATATTATATATATACACATTGCAACCCTTCCTAATCAGGGAAACCCGGGTGCACCTGACATTTCTGGAATTAAAACCGATACAATGAAAAATTTCTAAAACATCCAAACACTTTACTAGAGCTCTAACTGTTCCTAAATACATACATATAACTACCTGTTTATTTAATACAACCCAACCGAATGACAAAATAAAACCACCGGTTACTCACCAGGTCTGTCTAGCACCCCAAAATGTCTAATCCTTGCCCCGTAGTACTCTAGGTGCGATCCTTTGAAGGTCCTGAAAATGATTTGTATAATGGGGTAAGACACTTCTCAGTAAGATGGATTATATTATTATCAGTGTGTGGCTAACATGAGTTGTCGTGCAAATAATAATTTCCATAATTTAATTGTATATGAAAATGGCATTAAACTGAATTAATCAGTATATCTAAAAATACATAATTTTTGAATAATAAATTATCGGCTCAATATAACCCATTTATAGTAAATTTGTCCATATATGCATAAAAGACACAACCTGGACTGCTGAAGTAGCATCGTCGCGCTATCACACACTCATACGACGTGCTTCCCCCCTATAATGGGTTGTGCGGCCCGAAGGGTGGACTCAACTCCCAGCCAGCGGTTTCGCAGCTGAGTCAAAACTAACATTATAAGTATGATTGTGCCTACCTATGATTATCCGGTATACCACAGATGCCCCCCCCTCGGCAAAAATCTCGGAGTAGTACTTCGGCCTAAGTCTCCAATTGATTTATCACACTTCCATGGCCGTGTGATTGCACTCACTACCCACATATAGCTACAGTACCGTGCTCACAATATCACATATCACAAATCCACAGGGTTCTAGAATCATATATGGCAATTTACACAATAAAAACTTTATTATAATTCATTTCGTATAAAAATTGTTGTTCAATAAAACTTGGCCCTAGGCCATTATATCAAAACTTGGCCCTTGACCATTATATCAAAACTTGGCCCCCGAGCGTCACATCACATACTGTATAAAATCAGTTAAAGAATTTTGTTCACAAATACCAGTTAAAAACTGTTCCCATGCCACACAATTTTCATTTGTTAACCATAAATAAAATAACCTAATTGGAAAAGATATAAGTTGCTGAAAATAAGATCTGAACATCTCCAGGGTTTTATTTAACCTAAACTACTTATTTTATAGAAAATAGAAGATGATCAAACCACTAACATTAATTTCCCCAAAAACATATATTGCATTTTAATCGATCCATATTTCACAAAATAGCTGAAATAATATAATCTTCTTACCTATTTCTTGAAAAGGTTCCTACGACGCTCCTAAAGCCCACCTTATGGCAATACGAAGCCCAAAATCTTGAGACAACATTTCCCCTAGTTTAATCAACTCAAATCCCAGACTAGCAACCATTAAACATCCCCAGGCCCATACACCCCATTTAACTAATTACATGCTAATCAGATAGCCTATTTCTACCCTTACCTCAATTTTGGAATGATGCCTAGAAAGACTCTGTTTAAAAATTCACTCTACTAGACTTGTAGAGAATTTCTCCTAAATCCTCATGGTGGCTTCCGATCATCGAATTAGGCGACGAATGACGAGGAATCGTAAAGAGAAGGTGAGGGGCACGGGTTAGAGAGAAAGGGAGAGAGAAATTAAGTTTCTTAATGAAGAAGCAAGCTAAAAATCTATTTATAAGATGTTGACCCGACACAATTTGTCGACGAAATGGAGCCTTCATCAATGAACTGCAGAAGGATGTTCGTCGACGAAAGAAGGGGTTTGTCGACAAAAGAAGGGGTTCCTCGACGAATCGTATGCTTGAAATTCCTCTCGGTATTCCTTCGTCGACGACGCCTGAATTTCTTCGACAAACTATAGAAGGACATTCGTCGATGAAAGCAGGGGATTCATCGACGAGCCCTGCGGTTTACCCTTTTAAAATTTTCTTTTCTTCTTTTCTGATTTATTTCCTCATTTTCTGGGTTCAAGTTTCTACACTTAGTCTCACTTAACTAACTTTTGAGCGAAAGATTTTAAAAATACTACCGTATACAAATTAGGTAGGTTTGGGTTGGGTCACTCAGCGAGTGACCTATTTATGACTCGTTTAAAAATAAAATGAATTATTTTTTTAAAAAAAATGTCATTTTAGATAAAAATTTTTAAAATAAATAAATTTGATTTTTTAAATGGATGGTCCATTTATTAAATGGACAGGTTTAGGTTTGTTTAGTAGTCACCTGTTATTCAATGGATTAGTTGGAATCCGAACTTGTTTATGGCCTGTCTAAACTCAACCCGTTAACTTATGTTGCCACACCTATAACTCAACACGTGCCAAAATATAATAACAGAAAAAAAGGGCCTAATAGTAATCTATTGTATGATTGACAATGGTGATTGGTGACTATTTTTAAGTCGTACATTCTCCCCCGTCATTTAATCCTCTGGTATGACTACGTTTAAGTTTTTAACTAACTTTAGTTAAGTTAGACTAAATGTAGTCTCTCAAAAATAGGCAGACATTGAAGTAGTCTTTTTGTTTGATACAAATAGTTGTTATGAAAAAGTTGTAGAGGTAATTTAGATATTCTAAAAACTATACCAAAATTTAAATTTTCTTTCAGATATTTAAAATAAATTATTTTCCCTTATAAAATAATTTACACTATATATATAAATTTGAAAATGAAATTTAAAAAAAAATTGTATGGTGTGAGTCAATAAGTATTCGATCCGAAGGATAAAATTTTTTAAAAAATAAGGTAGTATTTTTTTTAATTATTTGAAACATTTTAAAAATTTTAACTAACTTTTTGAGAGAGAAAAAAGGTTTTCATTTTTTTCCATTTCAATTTGTCAACAATTAAAAGTTAGTTATTTTTTCATTTTTAATGTGTTTTGTATTAAATAAATAAATAATAATGAATAATTTTGGCACTATTTATTTACTTGTGAAATTTTATTTTATTTTAAAAAATTTTCAAATAATTAAAAGACACTACCTTATTTTTTTAATATTTTAAATGTATATTTAAAAAATTTTAAATTATTTCTTAGATTTCCAACTCTTATTTTGCATGTGAAAGAATCCAAAATAATTTTTATTTTGTAACTTTTCTATATTTTTAAAAACATTTTATTTTTTTATGTTATTTCAAATATTTTCATATTTTCATTAATTTTTATTATATTTAAAGATAAGAGATGGAGAGAGAGAGAGAGAGAGAGAGAGAGAGAGAGAGAGGACCTGATGATGGAGTTTTGGAAGAGTAGCTTACTGAGGATGGGAACCCCAAGAAAAGGCAAAAGGAAAGAAATGAGGATGGGATCATTGAGATGGAATCCCCACACACGACGCACAGTAGAGCAGAAAATTTTGGGGGCTTGCACGTGTTGGCTACAGCTACCGCTGCTCCAAGCCGGCGACATGTACCTGACAATCCCAAATCATTTAATGCATGCCAGTGGTTTCGTTGGGAGGGAAAGCAAAACTCACTGGATCCACGCGTTAGACGCCAATGCATTTTCCAGGAAAATCTAGCTAGATTGTCCAGTGAAATTTGCTTGCCATGCATCAACACCTGATTTACCTGACCCTTTAAATCTCGTTGGACAGTCTAGCGAGATTACGTAAGCATCAAAATGGGAAAAATTTTCTGGAACCCCAAGAAAAGGCAAGAGGAAAGAAATGAGGATGGGATCATTGAGATGGAATCCCCACACGCGACGCACAGTAGAGCAGAAAATTTTGGGGGCCTGAACGTGTTGGCTGAAGCTACCATTGTTCCAAGTCGGCGACATGTACTTGACAATCCAAAATCATTTAATGCATGCCAGTGGTTTCGCTGGGAGGGAAAGCAAAATTCGCCGGATCCACGTGTCAGACGCCGATGCATTTTCTAGGCAAATCTCGCTGGATCGTCTAGCGAGTTTCGCTTGCCATGCGTCAACACTCAATTTACCTGACCCTTTAAATCTCATTGGAGAGTCCAGCGAGATTACGTAAGCATCAAAATGGGAAAAATTTTCCCAAACTAAGTATTATTTAATATTTTATTATAAAATAATATTAAATATGGAAAAAAACTCCTAAGTCTTGTATCCTTTAATATTTTCTTCTTACTTCGTCTTATTTTTGCTTCGAATTGTCATCAAAACTCCTTGGTGCCCTTATCCAATGATCCTTCTTCTTAATCTTTCTCAAGAATCTCTTCAATGTTCCTTGAGCTTCGTTTGGGTAGTATACTCTTTAGGTCTAGTGTTCTTTAGATGTTCGCCCTTTATTACACATTTCTTTTCCCTTCCTTTCTTTCCCTTTGTTCTTTATGGCCAACACCAAGATGGGCGTATTCTTTAGGATGAATCCCATAGGTTGTAGGAATCATCCGGGGAAGGATAAAAGCGAGAAGGACAGGGGCAAGAAATCCTTGATTCCTTCTAAGGAGACAACTTCATGTTGTTAAGGGACTATACGATGAATTGAGCAATCCCTTTGGCTATCCTTGTACCTTGAAAGCGAAGGATATCTCATGGGTGACCATGGATTTCCATATTCCTTTCCAACTCTTCCTTCATTTCTTAAGCTTAAGGAGAGAGCTTGCTATCCCAACCAGCGGAATTAGTGTATGTAAGATGCTTTTCAAGAAAGTCTACTATTCCACCTTCATCTTTTTCTTGTAGATGCTTGCAGCTTCTATAGGATTTCCCCCATAGAACTTTTTCCGCATTATTGGCTAAACCTAGTTGGGTTCATTGTTATTTGCTGTGAATGCGAGTTTGACCCCACTATGAAGTTATTTCTTTATTTTTTTTTTATCTTAAATGCCGCCTTAAATTTCAGGGATGGTGGTATTTTTGTGCTTGAGCAGGGAGGAAACTCATTCTAGAGGTCTAGTTGTCTATCCAAGACTGAAAAAGGTAAGTTCATTTTTTTCCCTTTCAAAGAGAAAGTGGCTAATGAATAACACTTGGAAGGAGCTCATTGCCATTACTGAAGTGACATCTAAAAGTGACTATTGACCACTTTATACTTTTGGTAGCCTCCTCTTTTGAGGTCCTTTTAACTAAGCCTAGGCTTGTCTAGCTTGAGCTTAGTCCTGTCGTCTCTAAGTTATTTACTATTATTTTGAACTTCATTTTCTTCTTTGACTTGTGCTACTCAAGGGTTAATATTTTCTTGTGCTCTCTTCTTAAGCAAGTGAATCTTATCACCTCTTAAGGTCTCAACTTCCTTCTTTCGATAGAGCTTTAGAAGGAGGTAGAAAAGATAACATTACACGTGCTACCATCCTATAGGAAGTACATAGTTGTTCCTTAGAAAGCGTTAGGTGTAACTAGTGGGTCTAGGTTGGGAGCTTTGTCATCATCTCCCTCAAGGCCAACCAAGGGGCCCAAGGATGAGGTGCCTTCTCCCACGCTAGTGTGCATTGACTCGGCCTATAAGCCAACTCCTACCATTGTTTTTTCTTTTTCTTTGTCAACCAATGAATTTAGTTTAGAAGATGGTTTGCCACACCTCTTTAAGTTTCTTTGGACCTATTCTTTTGATAGGCCTAGGTCCAATGCTGCAATCATTTTTTTGCTAGTAGTTGCCTCCCATTTTTCCTTTATCTCTTCTTAAGGCAACTTTTGTTCTAACACTTTCCAAGTGCATGGTTGTGGTGAAGAAGAAAAGGGGTGACCTCTATGGGATACTTATTTATATTAAGTGCAATAGTAGGCTTATATCAACGATTGAGAAGCTTTATCCTGTTCGAAAAGGGTTAGTAGAAAACTTAGAGCACACATTTGGTTCTTTAGTTGACCTCCATCAAAGGTTGTTAGGAACAATGAAGGAGATGGTTACTGTGAAGGAATAGTTGGTTAATGCTAGCTGACTGAGGTGGAATCTGACAAGGCTATGGTGTAGTTGTTTAAGAAAGCCTCAGAGTATCTCAATGAAGATAGGGATTTTCCATGGTATCCTAGAATGAAGGTTTGTTGTGGTATATGGCTCATATACTGAGTGGAATGCACGTACGGAGAGAAAATACGGAAGAAAATAGCAGTTGATGCTCGCAGGAGGAAATCGTCTACGGTTTCCTTGTAATCGTCGACAGTTTGGTCCAGGAGTAGTGAAATAGTCTAAGATTCTGAGTCTATTTTTGCGAATGTTTGCTCTCGATATTAAACCGTCAATGGTATGTCTGAAACCATCAATGGTTTGGCTCGGGTTCCCAGCGCTGGTTTTCAAAATTTGAATTTTGAGAAGTTGGATAGGTTAGGTTTCGAGGGGAAAACCTCTGAGTGGGTTATATATATGTTGTAACCGTGGTGGTTCATGTCTTTGGACATAAGATAGTAAGAAAAAACATTGTCGATTGTTCTCGTGGATGTAGACATTTTCGAACCACTTAATTCCTTGTGTTTTTGTTATTGCTTTCATTATAATCTGGGTGATTATTATTCTATATATTTCACCATTGAGTGTTGTGTTACAAGATCAATTTATTCCACTATGCAATTCATTTTTCACAACAAATTAGTATCAAAGCATTGCTATAATGGCTTATGGAACTTCTTCTGCGAAGTTCGATGTTGTCAAGTTCAATGGAATTGGAAACTTTGGTTTATGGTAGAGAAAGGTGAAGGAACTATTAGTGTAGCAAGGTATGATGAAGGCTTTATACGGAGTTCAACCGTAAGACATGGATAAAACAAATTGGAAGGAATTGAAAGCAAAGGTTGTGGCGACTATCAGATTATGTTTGGCTGATGATGTGTAGTATCATGTCATGGAAGAGGATTCTCATGTGGCTATTTGGTAGAAACTAGAAAGCCGATATATGTCTAAGTCTCTTATGAATAAATTATTTCTTAAGCAAAAGTTATATTGGCTTAAGATGGTGGAAGGTTCGGATTTGAACCAACACATCAATGCATACAATCAAATTATAAGCGATTTAATGCGAGTTGATGTGAAATTCGAGGAAGATGACAAGGTGCTAATGCTATTGAATTCTCTACCCACATCTCACACGTATGAGAACTTAGTTACTACTTTAACATGGGGTAAAGAAACACTGAATTTGGAAGAGGTAACAAGAGCATTGTTGGGTTTTCATCAAAGAAAGACGGTTGGCGATGAAATTTCAGATGGTGAAAGGCTTGTGGTGAATGGTAACTAGGAAAGTGGGAGAAGCAAGTTATGAAGTGGATCTCGGTCACGGTTAGGGAAGAAGAAGGACATAAGGTGTTTTAAGTGCGAGAAAATTAGGCACATAAAATTTGAGTGTCCGGAGTGGAAGAAGGGGAATGTTGAAAATCAAGAGGGTTTATCAAAATCTATGAATGTAGTGGAAGAAAGAGACTCAGGGAGCAGTGATGGTGATATGCTATTTGTTTTATCGGATTCAGAATGCCTCACGGATTCTTGGATTCTAGATTCAGGATGCTCTTATCACATGACACCAAATAGAAATTGGTTCAACACCTACAAGTCAATTAATGTTGGTTCTGTTTTGTTGGGTAATGGTGTTTTATGCAAAATAATTGGAATATGAAATGTCAGAATTAAGATGTTTAATGGTGTTGTGAGAACTTTATGTGATGTAAGGCATGTACCGAATCTACAGAAGAATGTGATTTTATTGGGTACTTTAGATTGTAACGGGTATAGTTACAAGTCTAAAAGTGGGATAATTGTTGACTTTTTGAGTTTGATCCTTGTTTTGATAATGATAAACAACAGTGTCTCATTTGTGTGCCAAGTGTATGAATAGGTTCATTTTTCTAAGCATAGATAACCGATAAGAAATGGAAGCTATAAATGTACTTAAAACTCACACCAACCGGCGTATTGCATGGGAAATAAGGAGCAGAAGACTTGAAGATTTTATTCATTTTTCAAGTTGTAATAGTAATTAGGTTTCTATGTGCATGCGTATCATATGATTAAATTGAAGCTCACAAAATGACCTTATGTTCACCATTGGACCTCCAAGTAACATGAAAAACCTTTTTTCATAAAATTCCTAACTTATACAAATGTTTTAAAATGGTTTTGAAGTTAAAAGAGGGCAAAAACTAATTTTTACAAAGGGGTCAGTTGATCGGCCACCCGACCGGATAGTATAAATGAGCATTTTTCTCAATCCATAACTTCTTATCTTAACAAGGGTTCAACATGAAAGTTGTGGGATTTTCTCTTAGCTTTATGTTTACACTAAGAATTTCCAATTTGGAATCATATAGAAAAATTTATGGCCAGAATATTGAAAGGTGTACGTAATAGAAAAATTCCCTTCATGTTTCTTTTGTCTCATTGATGGGCATTTTTATTAATTCATAACTTATTATCTTAAGAAGTGTTCAACATAAAAGTTGTGAGATTTTCTCTTAGCTTTCTGTTGATACCAAGAATGTCCAATTTGGAGTTCTATAGTAAATGTTATATTCAAAACACTGAAAGGTGTTTGAATAGAAAGCGCCCCAACGAGCAAAAACGGTTAGTTTTTCAAAATATAATATTATATCTTCCCCCAACGACCATAAAACGGCTAGTTTTGGTTTTAGTCTATAAATATCAACCCCAAGCACTTGTAAAAGGTGAGAAAAACCCCTAGAGGGTATACTTTCTTATTATTTGCTTCTCCCTTATTTTTTATAATCTTTTGTGCTTTAAATTTCATATTTCTCCTACTATTTCATTTTGAAAATTCTTTTTGGGAGATAATCTTGTGGGTTATTGAAGAAAGCTTGGCGCACATATCAACTCATATATACTTCCTTCAAAGGCTTCTTTTTTTCTTGAGGCATGGCCTGAAGAAGGAGACTCGCCTTGTGAAGAGTCTCGGATTGTAAGAACCTAAACCGTGATATATGGATTTATTATGTGAAAGAGGGGTAAAAATGGAATTTCATAGACTTTGTCGACAAGGCCATAATTCATTGACGAAGGTTGAAGGCTTCTCGTCGACAAAATTCGAAAGCTCGTCGACGAGTGAATGCCGAGAGGTTCAGAAAAATTGAAATATCCGACTCGTCGATAAGGCCACCGACTCGTCGACGAAGCCAATGGAGGACTCATTGATGAGGACGCCAATTTTTCAACGAATCCACCTGGGTCAAAGGTGCTATAAAAGATATTTTTGGTTGCTTTGGGGCTAAGTTTCCCTAAACTCTCTCTCTCTTTCTCTCTCTCTCTCTCTCTAGAACTCGAAGCTCTCTCTCTCTCTCTCTCTCTCTCTCTCTCTCTCTCTTTCCTCTATTCCTTCACCGTTTGTCCCCTGATTCATAAATCCAACGTTACTGCGAGGATCAGAGAAGGATTCTCTACGTTTCTAGCGGATCACAATCTTGTTTCGTGCGATTTTGGGTTTCGGGCTAAAATCGAGGTAAGGCTCGATTTTCATTTCTAATTCAATATATGTGTAGTAGTATGGATTGTAAGCATGTACTGTAATGTGGTTTGTAGGTTTTGGAGTCTCGGTTCGTAGTTTTGGGGACCGTAGAGTTCGTAGTTGGAATTCGGGTTAAGGTAAGGGGATTCTGTTTATATCAGTTTATTTTCGAAATCAGGATCGGTAAGCTTGTAGGCTACGATTGTATGTATGTTTTGAAAACTTATTTGGGGAAATCTATCGGGTAAAAATGCAGGATTTTTGGGTTACAGTTTTTGGGAAAATTGGGGATTTCGGGTATCATCTCTACTTGGTTTGGAAAATGGTTAGTTATGTTGAAACTGTATTATTGAGGTGACCGTGATCCATATTTGTATAAACTATATACTTGAGTTTGTAAACGATATGATTTTCCGTAAACCAAATAAGTGTAGTATGTATGGTTGTATGTATTTTTTCCAGGTATTTATAAAACAGCTATGTGGCAGCTTATTACCGTACGCTGAAATGTATAGGAACGTGAGTTCCAAAATGATTCCAGGGATTTTTAACACAGTCATGTATCGGTTAACTATCATGTGCGAGAGTGGTCGGCTCTATATCTGGGGTGTGAAATATCACCAGTATGTTTCGACTAGTCCACGAAGGGTGTGTTTTACACCATATGTAGCAATGTAATCTCTGTAGGCCTAAGTCATCGCATCGTAGTTGCGTCTGTAGCAATGCAATCGTTGTGAGATTAGGTGACCTTGTGTAGTTGCGTATGTAGCAATGTAATCACTGTGGGCCTCGGTTGTCGCAGCGTAGTTGCATGTGTAGCAATGTAATTGCTGTGAGACGAGGTGACCTTGTGTAGTTACAACTAGTGTGACGACACTGACCGTATGTTTTGGGTATCGTATGTACTGGAATGGTTTTTGTGAAAATACTGGAACTGTATGTATCTGTATGAAACTGTATGTAAATGTTTCAAACTATATCGTATTTGATAGTGTTATGAAGTATGTAAAATAACACTAGTATGCCACACACTGATATAACCTGCTTTCTTACTTACTGAGAGGTGTCTCACCTCGAATGTACAGGTCCTTCAGGTAGCCATAATTAGCATTCTAGCGTTTGGAGGCAGGGGTGTTGTTAGCTACTGCTAGTATCTGTTAGGTACAAGTTTTGGTATCTAGGTGATCGGGATGGTTTTGTAGACACCTAGGGTATGGTTGATATTATGGGAATGTATATCCTAGCTTGTATAGACTTTGGTATGATACTGTATATGTATAAAAAAGACTGTATTTCGTTGTGTATTTTGATGAGTATGGATGTTTATGTGTATGTATATGGGGCATCCATTCGCCCCACGGGGTCGGACCCTCTTTTTGTGTTGTATCATGTATGTTTTAATTGATACGGAGATAAGTTAGGTTACTTTATTCACTCCTGGGACCCACTCACGGGTTCAGGGCGTGACAGCTTGGTATCAGAGCTAACTAGGTTGTTAGGTCTTGTAGACATGGTTAGGAATATTGATGTGTACATACCAGAGTATAGGATGTAGAAAATGGGCAGTGTTGGTTGAGGGTTGTTCTGTTACTAGACCAGGATTTGTCGGTGGTATTCTGTATTTTTCTTGGGATGACAATTCCAATAAAGGTAGAGCAAACCATTGATGACTTTCGTATCGATGTGACGGGACAGGCATAGACCTAAGAAAGTAATAGTTGACAAGATTAGGTATAAGATTGTGTTAATTGTGTACGATGTAGGAATTATAACTGATTCCTATTCTATTTTCAGAATGGAGCCCAAGGATAATAACTTGGAGAGTGGCTCCGAGGAGATGGCGAACGATGATTCTCCTTCTGTGTCTTGTGGCTTAGCGAGACAAGTGATCCGAGAAATTGGGTGGAGTGTTAGGAGATGCGAGAGCTCTCCTACTAATGCGGGGTGTACCATCGAGAGGTTCACACTCATGCACCCTTTGACATTTACGGGAGTACCTGATCTGATAGTGGCGGAGGACTGGGTCGAGAAGACTGAGAGGATTTTGGAAGTCCTTCACTGCACTAAGAAGCAAAAGTTCTTGTATGCTACCTTTTAGCTAACTGGAGAGGCAGGGCGATGGTAGACGGCGGTGAGTCTGCTTGAGAGGCAGAGAGCTAGTCCATCTGGTATGACGTGGGGCCGCTTCAAAGAGGTATTTTTTGAGAGATACTTTCTGATCTCCACTCGAGATGCGAAGGCTGATGAGTTTTCGGGCCTGACGTAGGGAACTTTGATGGTGTAGAGGTGCTTCCAGATTTATCGAGTTATCTCGATTTGCACCCTACTTGGTTCCAAATGAGCACGAGAAGGCTCAGAGGTTCAAGAGGGGTCTGAGGAAAGACATTCGCTGTCTTATGGGGATGCTGCAGATATGTGAGTTCTCTATCTTGGTGGATAAAGCCACCATAGTTGAGACCGACCTTCGGGGAGATGAGGTAGTGCAGGTTCAGGGGAAGAGGCCAGTATCTTTTGGTCCTCAGAGTGGTCATTGGCAGAGTCAGTGGAAGAAGAAGAAGAATTACAGCTCTGGTTATCGGCAAAACACCGAGCGGCCGAGTTCTCAGGGGGATCCATCCTTCGCACCATGCGCCAAATGTCGTAAATGGCATGATGGCGAATGTCAGCCATTCTGGGGTGTTTGCTACAACTGTGGCAAGTCGAGCCACATGGTGAAGAGCTGTCAGGAATAGAGGAGGATTATGCCTGCACAGAGTTAGAACCGTGGGAGTAATTAGATGCCTCGGGGGATCCACCAAGCGACCACGACTTCGGCGAGAGTATATTCACTTACTCTAGCAGATGTGGAACACGCTGGGAACGTGGTGACAGGTACCATGTTATTGCTTTCGAATAGAGCTGTTGTTTTATTTGATTCGGGGGCAACCCATTCATTCATATCTGCTAGTTTTGTGAAGTTGTGTGAGGCGAAAACCTGTGTGATGAATGAGATGTTGTCTGTGACTACACCGACTGGGAGTGTAACGCTTTGTAGTAAGATATTAGGAAACTGCCCAGTTGTGATTTAGGAGAGACTGCTACCGAAAAATCTTGTGGTATACAACATGTTGGGTTTCGAAGTCATATTGGGAATGGATTGGTTGTTCTCCTATTATGCGGTGATTGATTATCGTAAGAAGGTAGTAATGTTCAGACCTCTTGGGGAGCAAGAGTATGAGTTTGTGGGATCATGTGTGCGTTTGACGCCACAGATTTTGTCAGCACTATAGGAGAGGAGACTACTTTTGGACGGATGTTAGGGGTACCTAGCTTGCATGAAGGAACCGAGGTGGGATGAGTTGAGATTTGAGAATATTCGGGTGGTCAACGAGTTTCCAGATGTGTTTCCGGAAGAATTACTCGGTTTACCTCCGGATCAGGAGGTGGAGTTTGTGATAGAGTTATTGCCTGGCAAGGCACCAATCTCTAAAGCTTCATACCGGATGGCTTTGGTGGAACTTCGAGAGTTGAAGGAGCAGTTGTAGGAATTATTGGATAGGGGATTCATTTGATCGAGTGTTTCGCCCTGGGGAGCTCCAGTATTATTTGTGAAAAAGAAGGACGGGTCGTTGCGGATGTGCATTGACTACCGTGAGATCAACAAAGTGACGGTGAAGAACCGTTACCCTTTGCCTCGCATAGATGATCTCTTTGACCAGTTGGAGGGAACGCATGTCTTTTCAAAGATCGACCTATGGTTAGGGTATCATCAGGTAAGGGTTAGGTCTGAGGATGTAGCAAAGATTGCTTTTCGAAGCAGATATGGTCACTACGAGTTTTTAGTCATGCCTTTTGGGTTAACAAATGCTCCGGCGGTGTTCATGGATCTGATGAACAAGGTTTTCCATGAGTACCTAGATCGATTCGTAGTGGTATTCATTGATGACATTCTCATATACTCGAGGAGTATGGAAGAGCATGTGGAACATTTGAGGTTAGTATTACAAATTCTACGGAAGAAGAAGTTGTATGCTAAGCTGAAGAAGTGTGAGTTCTGGTTGAATTAGGTCGCATTCTTAGGCCATGTGATATCCGGGGGCAGTATCTCCGTTGATCCCAGTAAGATTGAAGCTGTGGTCGACTGGGCTAGATCGAAGAGTATGCAGGAGGTTCGGAGTTTTTTGGGACTGGCGGGTTACTATCGTCGGTTCGTAGATGGTTTCTCTAAATTATTTGGACCTCTAACACGATTAACGAAAAAAGGGGTGAAGTTTGACTAGACTAGTGATTGTGAGCAGTGTTTTCTTGAGTTGAAGCATTGGCTGGTTACTGCTCCAGTATTAACCATTCCTTTGGGGAATGGGGGTTTTGTGATTTATAGCGACGCGTCCCTGAAGGGTTTGGAATGTGTGCTTATGCAACAGGGTAAGGTGGTAGCTTATGCTTCTCGGCAACTTAAGAAGTATGAGAAGAATTACCCTACGCATGATCAGGAATTGGCTGTTGTAGTTTATGCCCTAAAGGTTTGGCGACACTACCTATACAGTGTTCAGTGTGAGATTTTCACTGACCACAAAAGCCTCAGGTACTTTTTCACTCAGAAGGAGCTGAATATGAGACAAAGGCGGAGGCTAGAGTTGATTAAGGACTACGATTGCATGATCAGTTATCACCCAGGGAAGGCTAATGTGGTAGCAGATGAGTTGAGTCGGAAGTCAGAGCATGCAGCAGTAACTGCAGTTGTAGCTCAGCATCATGTCAGGCGAGATTTGGAAAGCCTTGGCATAGAGTTGGTGTCTAGTGATCATCAGGCTTTCATTGCTAGCTTGGTGATCCAACCAACCTTGTTTGAGCGTATTAAAGCCGCACAGGCTAGTGATGCAGAGTTAGCTGAGATTGTGGAGAAAATGCAGCAGGGTTTGGCTGCGGATTTTAACATCTCTGACAGAGGTGTGTTAAGATTTGGGACCAGGCTGTGTGTTCCAAGCGACGAGGAAATCAGAAGGACGATTCTGGAGGAAGCGCATCGTTCTCTATATATGGTACACCCAAGTAGTATGAAGATGTATTGGGATTTGCGAGAGTCCTTCTGGTGGAGTGGTATGAAGAGGGATATTGCCCAGTTTGTGGAGCAGTGTCTAACGTGTCAGCAGGTGAAAGCTAAACATCAGAGGCCAGTAGGGCCGTTGCAGCCTTTGCCTATTCCGGTGTGAAAATGGGAGCACATTTCCATGGACTTTGTTACCGGATTACCGACAGCGCTTCATGGGCAGAATGATATTTGGGTGATTGTGGACAGGTTGACGAAGTTTGCTCACTTTGTACCGACAAAGGTTAGCTACTCTTTGAGTAGACTAGCAGACCTATATGTGCATGAGATAATGAGAATGCATGGCGTACCAGTGTCCATTATTTTAGATTGAGACCCGAGGTTTGCTTCTCGATTTTGGAAGAGTTTGCAGGAAGCATTAGGGACAAAGCTTACTTTCAGTACAACGTTCCACCCCCAGACTGATGGACAGTCGGAGATGACAATACAGATCTTAGAGGATATGTTACGGGCTTGTGTATTGGACTTCGGTGGTAGTTGGATTCAATTTCTGCCACTAGTGGAGTTTGCCTATAACAATAGCTTCCAGGCCAATATAGGGATGGCACTGTTCGAGGCTTTGTATGGTCGGAGGTGTCGATCTCCTTTGCATTGGGATGAGGTCGGTGAACGTCAGGTTTTAAGACCTAAACTCATGCAGTAGGCATTTGAGAAAGTTGGTTTGATCCGGGAGAGGATTAGATCGGCTCAGAGTCGGCAGAAGAGTTACGCGGATGTTCGCTGCTGTGAGTTGGAGTTCGAGGTAGGGGATAAAGTGTTCCTTAGAATCGCTCCAATGAAGGGAGTGATGAGATTCGGAAGGAATAGCAAGTTGAGCCTGAGGTATATCGGACCATTCGAGATCATTGAGCGAGTGGGTCCGGTAGCTTACAAAGTTGCACTACCCCCAACACTCTCGAGGGTTCACGATGTGTTTCACGTATCCATGCTGAGAAGGTACGTGTTGGATCCATCTTATGTTATTAGTTATGATGAGTTGGAAATTGGGGATACTTTAGCATATGAGGAAATACCTATTTAGGTTCTAGACCGTAAAGTTCAGAAACTTCATACCAAAGAAATACCGTTGGTGAAGGTATTGTGGCGAAACCACGAGGTTGAGGAAGCTTCTTGGGAACTGGAAACGGAAATACGCCGAAAGTACCCGCAGTTGTTTTGAGTAGTATTTGGATAGCAGGGTGGTATGAGTATGTATGTATGTATGTAATGCTCTGTTATCATATTAGTGTTGTATGGTTAGTCTCTGGGAGATTTTTGTAGTATTGTGAACTTCTGAGACCATGTATGTATATAACCACGGTATTCCTCCACCATAAGTGAGGGAGAGTATGTATGTATATATCATGACGAGGCTGCGTATAAATGGCCGCCGTATTCTCTAGAGTATGTATGTATGTATCGTAATGGGGCTGCGTATAAATGAGCGCCGTATTCTCTAGAGTATGTATATATGTATCGTGACGGTGCTGCGTATAAATGGCCGCCGTATTCTCAGAGTATATATGTATGTAGTAATATGAATGTGTTTGTAATAAGAGATTGCAAATTTCGAGGTCAAAATTTTTGTAAGGAGGGGAGGTTGTAAGAACCCTAACTATGATATATGGATTTATTATGTAAACGAGGGGTAAAAATGGAATTTCACAGACTTCGTCGATGAGGCTATAATTCATCGACGAAGGTTGAAGGCTTCTCGTCGAGGAAATTCAGAAGCTCGTCGACAAGTGAATGTCGAGAGGTTTAGAAAAATTGAAATATCCGGCTCATCGACGAGGCCACCGACTCGTCGATGAAGCCAATGGAGGACTCGTCGACGAGGATGCCAATTCGTCGACGAATCCACCCGGGTCAAAGGTGCTATAAAAGATATTTTTGGTTGCTTTGGGGCTAAGTTTCCCTAAACTCTCTCTCTCTCTCTCTCTAGAACTCGAAGCTCTCTCTTTCTCTCCTCGATTCCCTCACCGTTTGTTACTTGATTCGTAAATCCAACGTTACCGCGAGGATCAGAGAAGGATTCTCTACGTTTCTAGCGGATTGCAATCTTATTTCGTGCGATTTTGGGTTTCGGGCTAAAATCGAGGTAAGGTTCAGTTTTCATTTCTGATTCAGTATATGTGTAGTAGTATGGATTGTAAGCATGTACTGTACTGTGGTTTGTAGGTTTTTGGAGTCTCGATTCGTAGTTTTGGGGACCGTAGAGTTCATAGTTGGAATACGGGTTAAGGTAAGAGGATTCTGTTTATATCAGTTTATTTCGAAATCAAGATCGGTAAGCTTGTAGGCTACGATAGTATGTATGTTTTGGTAACTTATTTGGGGAAATCTATCGGGTAAAAATGTGAAATTTTCGGGTTACAGTTTTCGGGAAAATTGGGGATTTCGGGTATCATCTCTACTTGGTTTAGAAAATGGTTAGTTATGTTGAAACTGTATTATTGAGGTGACCGTAATCCATATTTGCATAAACTGTATACTTGAATTTGTAAATGATATGATTTGATGTAAACCAAATAAGTGTGGTATGTATGGTTGTATGTATTTGTTCCAGGTATTTGTAAAATAGTTATGTGGCAGCTTATTACCGTACGCTGAAATGTATAGGAACGTGAGTTCCAAAATGATTCCAGGGATTTGTAAAACAGCCATGTATCGGTTAACTACCGTGGGCGAGAGTGGTCGGCTCTATATCCGGGGTGTGAAATATCACTAGTATGTTCCGACTGGTCACCGAAGGATGTGTTCTACACTGTATGTAGCAATGTAATCACTGTGGGCCTGAGTTGTTGCATCCTAGTTGCGTATGTAGCAATGTAATCGTTGTGAGACTAGGCGACCTTGTGTAGTTGCGTATGTAGCAATGTAATCACTATGGGCCTCAGTTGTCACAGCGTAGTTGCGTGTGTAGCAATGTAATTGCTGTGAGACGAGGTGACCTTGTGTAGTTGCGTATGGAGTAATGTAATCACTATTGGGCCTCGGTCGTCGCAACGTAGTTGCATATGTAGCAATGTAATTGCTATGAGACGAGGTGACCTTATGTAGTTGCGAACTAGTGTGACGACACTGACCGTATGTTTTGGGTATCGTATGTACTGGAATGGTTTTTGTGAAAATACTGGAACTGTATGTATCTGTATGAAACTGTATGTAAATGTTTCAAATTGTATCGTATTTTATAGTGTTATGAAGTATGTAAAATAATACTAGTATGTCACACGCTGATATAACCTGCTTTCTTCCTTACGGAGAGGTGTCTCACCCCGAATGTACGTACAATATTTTTCAGGTCCTTCAGGTAGTCGTAATTAGCATTCTAGCATTTGGAAGCGGGGGTGTCGTTAGCTACTGCTAGTACCTGTTAGGTACAAGTTTTGGTATCCAGGTTTTCAGGATGGTTTTGTAGACACCTGGGGTATGGTTGATATTATGGGAATGTATATCCTCGCTTGTATAGACTCTGGTATGATACTGTATATTTATAAAAAAGACTGTATTCCACTGCATATTTTGATGAGTATGGATGTTTATGTGTATGTATATAGGGCATCCGTTCACCCCACGGGGTCGGACCCTCTTTTTGTGTTGTATCATGTATGTTTTAATTGATACAGAGACAGGTTAAGTTACTTTATTCACACGTGGGACCCACTCGCGGGTTCGGGGCATGACACGGATAGACTTAGACCCATTTAAGAAAGTCCCAGATTGGTTCAGACCCGGTTAGGAGAACTGGGAGCACCGTCCTGTAAGGTGTGGTAGTTGGCTGGGCTCAATCCAGTAATTTGAGCCGGGGTATTCCTCGCCCCGTAAGGAGAGGGTGTAATCTGTTCTCTACCCGTTAAGTGAGCATTAGTGGAATCCTTGGGCTGTTGGCTCAAGGCGGAGACATAGGCAGGATTGGCTGAACCTCGATAACAAATCTTGTGTGTGTGTGTGTCTCTCTCTCTCTCACACACACATTTAAATTCTGCATTTTAATTTCTACATGTGTCTGAATGTTTATTTGTTGTCATTCTTATTTTTCGTACACGCTTTAATTCTTAAATGAGATTTAATGTGGTGAATCAGTGAAGTTTAAATTAACAAAATATTTTTAAATCCCAATTCACCCCCCTCTTGGGATCACACCATAACTCTCAATAATGAAGGTGTGAGAAGGTGACTTGATGGTGATGAAGGGACAACAACTAGCGGGAAATATCTATACACTGTAGGGTACCACAGTTGTAGGTGGAGCTGCAGTTGTAGAACCGTTGACTGTTTCACTAAATTTGGACCAAACCGTCGACATCATAGGGAAATCGTCGACGATTTCCTCCTATAAGTTAGCATTCTTGTTTTCTTCATGTTTTCTCTTTGTATATGTCTTCCCCTTAACATATGAGCCACATATTACAACAATCTCCATCTTGATGAATATGCCCCTTAGGAGAAAACTTAAAACATAAACCTGCGGCTCCACATTGGGACATTAGGTTGGGATCACCTCCCGTCTAGCAACTGGAGATAAAAACCAAGTCTAAGCAAAGCTTGAAATTGTCTGTGGAAGCTTCGGCTTTTGCCATAAACCCCGAATCAGTTGTAAATAGTGCAACCTGAGACTATACCCTGGACTTCCAACAAATAGGCCTTCCCACAACAGTAAACACATACCCTGTTGTAGACCTCCTGTCATCCAAATCCCCTATATAGTCTTTATCCACAAATCTCACAACTGATGGATCACTTTGTTGCCTACCGCAACACCCTATTGAACCAGCATAGGGGACCTTTGACATGTCCTGAACATCATCGTCTGTCTTTGGATACTGAACAGAGACAATTTATATTGATTCTCCACAAAACCACCCTGAGACAAACACAATCTCCTTGCAGTTCTGTCCACAAAGCCACCCTGAGATAACCTTAATCTCACTATAACTCTGTCCTTATGAATCTCCAAACCAAGACTCTTCTCGGTCGTACCCAAAATGTTCATGTCAAACTCTTTATTCAATAGAGTTCCCAATAGATTAGCCTCAGTCAAAGCCTTCCTATCAAATAACATGTTACCCACATAAAACAACAGATACATCACCCACTTGCGTCCTATCACGCTCTTCCCTTCTGGAAACTCCACCAACTCTCACATCTGATTCTTATGCAATAACTCCATCTCCTCTACCATAACACTCATCCATCTATTTTTCCCTTTGTTGTGCACTGCATCTTGAAAAATAGTAGGAACCTTGCTGGTAGTAATGAATATATAAGACACCAGAACATCAAGTACATACTTGAGTGGTGGCCTGACAGTGCATTTGGGCCCACTGTGATCTTGTTGGTATCCTGAATTAAAACTCCTTGCATTATGAATAATTTCATCTCTGCACTGAGTTGGTAACTCCACTTGCATCACATGCTCATTGCTACTGCATTTTTCTAACACCTATTTCTCTTCCTTTACCCGAATACGCTGCACCATGGTTTTCTCAACAAAAATCATATCTTCACTGATCACCACCTTGTTTTCCATTGGATCACACAGATTGAACCCACCTTTCTTATACCCTATAAAGATGTACCGTCTAGACATTACACCAAACTTAGATCTCACCTCACTAAAAACTTGTATGATTGGACCTCCAAACTCTTTCAAAAAAGAGTAGTTTACCGCATTACCTATCCACACCTCTCTTGTAACTTTCCTATCTAGTGATACCCTTGGTGATCGGTTAAACAAGAAACACACCATACTCACTAACTTTACTAAGAATTTATTTGCAAGCCTTGCATATAATATGCCATGCTACTGACAAAACTCCTTGAACTCTAGCGTACTCATTTCCAATGTCTTACCTAAGGATCTTTCTCCCGGTCTGGTTTTTCACCTCAGCCACAAGTTAAACCTGACAAACATCTTTGACTTGTGCCATATGAAGTATACCAAGACCTTTTGTGATAAACTCAAGAAATACATATGTCCATCCCATGATGCTATCCTTATCGGTCTCCAAACATCTAAATAAGTGTAATCACCCATATGCCCTAACCACATATGCCACAAAACACTGTCATCTCACTCAGATTCTATAGCTGCAGCTCCACTCACAACTGTGGTACCTTACAGTGCATAAATATTTCCCGCTAATTTGTGTCCTTTCATCACCATCAAGTTGCCTTCACACACCTTCATTATCCCATTTTTAGACTTGTAACTATACCTATTATAATCTAAAGTACCCAATGAAATCACATTCTTCCATAGATCTGGTATATGCCTTACATCATATAAAGTTCTCACAAATGCATCATACATTTTAATACTGGCATTTCCTATTCCAACTATCTTGCATGAAACATCATTTCCCATTACAATAGTACTAGAATTAACTGACCTGTAGGTGTTTAACCAATTTCTATTTGGTGTCATATGATAAGAACATCCCAAATCTAGGATCTAAGAATCCATGAGGCGTTTTGAACCCCATGAAACAGATAGCATATCACCATCACTGCTCCCTGAGTCTCCTTCTTCTTCCACTACATTTGTAGATTTTGACGAACCCTCTTGATTTTCAACATTCCCCTTCTTCCACTTCGGAAACTCCGATTTTATGTGCCCAATTTTTAGCATTTAAAGTACTTTATGTTCTTCTTCCTCCTATACTGCAACTGAGATTTATTAATACTTGATCTGCTCTGAAACTTGCTTCTCCCACGTTCCTGGTTACCCTTCACCACAAGCCTTTCACTATGTGAAATTTCATTGTTGGCCATCTTTCTTTGATGAAAACCTAGTAGTGCGATTGTTATCTCTTCCAAATTCAGGGTTTCTTTACCCCATGTTAAAGTAGTAACCAAATTCTTATAAGTGTGAGACACAGGTAAGGAATTCAATAGCATTGACACCTTATCTTCTTCCTCATACTTCACATCAACATGCATCAAATCATTTATAATCTCATTGAATGCGTTGATATGTTTGTTCAAATTTGGACCCTCCACCATCTTAATCCAATACAATCTTTGATTAAGAAATAACTTGTTCGATAAAGACTTGGACATATACCGACTTTCCAATTTCTGCTAAATTGCTGCCGAAGAATCCTCATCCATAACGTGATACAACACGTCGTCAGCCAAACAAAGTCAGATAGTCGACACCGCCTTCGCTTCCAATTCATTCCAACTTGTTTCATCAATGCTTTCTGATTGAAATCGATATAAAGCCTTCACTATGCCTTACTGCACTAATAGATCCTTAACCCTTCTTTACTATAAACCAAAGTTTCTTGTTCCATTGAAATTTGGAGAAGAAGTCCCAAGGTTATTACAATAATGCTATGATACCAATTTGTTGTGAAACAACGAATGCACAGTGAAATAAATTGATCTTACAACGTAACACTCAAAAGTGAAATATACTGAACAACAATCATGCAGATTATAATGAAAGCAATAACAATGACACAAATAATTACGTGGTTCAACAATGCATACATCCACGGGAACAATCGATAGTGTTTTTCTTACTATCTTGTGTCCAAATACTGAACAACACTTAGAGTTGCAACATATATAATGTATATATAAAGTTCCTAGGCCTTTCCCTCCGAAACCCAACCTATCCAATGTCCTAATTCAAAATTTGAAAACAAACGCTAAGTAACCGAACCAAACCATCGATGGTTTGCAAAGATACTGTTGATGGTTTAATATCGAGAGCAAACATTCGAAGTAACAAACTTAGAACCGTCGATTGTTTCACTAAATCTGGACCAAACCATCGACGGTTACAGGGAAACCGTCGATGATTTCCTCCTACAAGTCAGCATTCCTGTTTTCTTCAGGTGCCTAGGGTTTAATCTTTAGTCACCTGAACAGTTATAAAACCTATTTTTCAGTTTAGTTTTCAAAAACACTTAACCATCTTGCTTTGTTACTTTAAAAGAACATTTTCTGGGGTTTTAAAATAAGGTCTCTAAGTCCATGACAACCCCTAATGAGCTTCAAAGCATTTCAACATGATATTTAGTATGAAGTACTTACATAATTCATCCTAAGGACTTAAACACTCTAAGCTTGAAGTCTTTATATAAGTCTTTGATTTGAATCCTCTTAGACTTGAGCTTGAATCATCTTTAGGCTTCCATATGCTTTGATTATTTTGGTCCAATTGAGCTTTCTTTGATCACATTGTTGATGGAGTATGACTTTATGATACTTGTGATCTTGAACTTGCATTTCTTTTGATTTTTTGAACTTTGTCATTCAAACTTTCCTGAAATATCATCACTTAAACACAACATGTTAAATCAACCTTTATTTGTTATCATCAAAATAATATTCGAAAGCCATGTTAGGCCAACACATTATAAGAGAAAGGGAAAAGAAAAAAAGTAAAATAGGATAGTGTAAGACGTGCTCAAATATGTTAGGGTATTTTGACCTCAATGCCCACTTTAGGTGACTCACCAAATACAAGGAAGAATTTGCTTTTCTAATGTTGAATGAAGGAGGCTAGTGGCAACAAATTTGAGGTTATAATGATAAGTCAAACAAGTGCACCTTGACTTAGTGGGTGGGCCTTACGTGTAACCATGTGCAAAACATGGCCAACCTTAAGTTGTGCCACCTTAGTCTAACTAAAGTAGTTAGTGAAAATTTGGGCACAAGATTTCTTGGGGTAATGCCATAATAGTTAAGGAGCTTACAAAAAAAAGATTAAGGGGAAGATGAAGCCTAGACATGAAAAGATCTTCATACAAGAAGAGCTTGGTCGTAGTGTTGATAAGCCTTGTCTTTGTCCTCAAAACTAAGAAGACTATGGACTACATCTCGAGGATCAAGAAGGTAGATACATTCTTACCTAAAGCTCTTTGGGTAATGCAGGTAGTTTGGGCCTGAGTGGAATTCACATTAGAGGGACTCAACATTTTACTTAATAGCTTGAACCTAAATCAAGTTGGCCGCCAAAGAATGCCCCCTTAGAGAAATCACCAATAAGAAGGAGAGACCTAAGTTTGCCTATATATATACACTTTGAAAAAGAAGGAAAAAGTGGGAAGGCCAAAGAATTAATAATAGTGAAAAGGCACAAGGGTAAGGAAAAAAAGGGATTCGGTAAAGGAATGCTAAAGGGAAAAAACCTTGAGAAAAACATAAAAGCTAGAGGGCAGAACCCCTCCCTCGTAACAAGTTTTAGAGAACAAAAGATCTTTCTTCTATTCAAGCCAAAGAGTTGACAAAGTTGAAAAAATAAAGTAGCTAAAGTGATGAAACCTTTCCACACAAGAGAACAATAAGAAATTACACAAGAAAATGCCAAAAGAAAAATAACATACCTATACTAGTAAGGAGGTTCAAAGGTAATCCCTAGGGAAGAGAAGAAGAAGAAGAAGAAGAAGAAGAAGAAGAAGAAGAAGAAGAAGAAGAAGAAGAAGAGAGAGAGAGAGAGAGAGAGAGAGAGAGAGAGAGAGAGAGAGAAGACTAGATGAATGTGGGGTGAGCTCTTGCATACTCCCCCCCAACAATCTAGATAAAATCTTGTTAGATGGATAAAAACTATACCCCTAAACTTGCTTATTAGACACATGATGCATGGTACCTCTTGAACATTGAAATGGTATGCCTTGGGATACTAATAAGCTTGTATAAGTAGATATAAGGATGCATGGGGTTGAAAGAAGCTTGTATACAAGGATGTTTTAAAATTCAAATATCAACAATATAAGTTATCAATTGGCCCCACATAGTTGGTTTAGCAACCTATGGAGGAAGCCCAACCGATCTAATGTCACTTATAAAGAGCATTAGTTTAGAAGGTGATAGGGCAATTACCATCTATTTCATGCTTAGCTTAGGGGAGGGAGTGGGGGCATTTCTTGGAGAGAGCAGAATAAGGGCCTCTCCTTTTTTAGGAACACTTAAGCTAGTTTAAAGAGGCCATGTGCTTTACACCTATTTAGGTTTAGGTTGGTCAACCACAGATGTGGTTGGCACTTGACTAGGTTAGGTTTGTTTAGGTATAGGACCAAGTCAAGGAACACTCAATTGCATTGAGTTATCAAGGCTCAGACACCTAGAATGTGCAAGGATTTTTAAGAGTCCTCCCTAAGGAATCACATGCTTCATAGCAATTGATTTTAATTTCAAGAAAGAGCTTGTGGCATCAACATATTACTTACCATAACCAATTCATTAACTCCCTAATCATAAAGTACAAGGGACTAAAAGATTATTTAGATTCACTTTTTTCTTGTCCCAACTTTAGTTTGTTCCTTATAACTACATACTTGAGTGTCAAAGAGATTCCTTATAGGTCATGTAAGACTCCTCAATGTGTTTTCTTTTGGTATTTTGTCAAAAAAGTATTTCAAAAGTCATCACTAATTCTTTTCTCTAATGGTCATTTAACTAATTTATTTAATTATATTTACAATTATAGAAATGATTGACTGTTTACATGATCACTGTTATCAAACATTTTGTAACCATTTTGTGACCGTTGTTGTTAATTGTGTTTTATGACTATTATTGGCCATTTTAAAATAACTTTATGTGTGTGTGTGTGTGTGTGTTTCTATCTATTTATCTTAAGAGTAGATATGTTTTAAGAACGTGATTTGCTAAAGATTTCTTTTTTTTTCAAAATTCTAATTTTAAAAAATTCCTTTTGTTGTTGATCCGATAATAATTTCTTTTCATAGTCATCATTACAACGTGTCTAGGTTAACCAAGTCCTATTATTCCCGTCTCCTAATTGGTGAGTACACGTCAATTGAAAGAGTTGTTGTATCTCGAGAGTAGATGCTAATGAGCCTTTTGTACTATATCGAGGGGCAAAACCATCCCTAAGGATAGTTACGCTCGCCTCAATTGATAAATTTTTCAATTTTATTTTTATATCCTATTTTCAAATATAATTTTTCCTACATTTTATACTAGGGTTGTAATTGGTTTAACTTGGTTCCCTTTTGACCAAAATCGAGTCTCACAATCAAATCAAAACTAACAATAGTTAGAAAAGATGATTATTAGTTTAACACCTCGGTTCATTTTTGTTTCTATTACAATGAAAATCAACCAAATGTTCTTTAATGAAACCATTTTTTTTGTAAATATTTTAAAATAAAAACTTTAAATTTTTTAGCTAAAGCCAACTAAGGATCCCTTCATAAGCACAAGCTTAATTGCTACATAAATATGGTCCTCTTGAATTAGAAGGATTAGCATCTATACATGGTTGAGGCCGACCATCTTTTGGTGTGGGAAAGATTTTCGTCTCCCATCCGATTGCAACTCACCACTTTGGTCCCATCTTTTATGGATAGACTCTCAACTACTCCAACATGGAGGCTAGTAAGAGTGGCTTGGCTTGTTCTCTTCTATGTAAACTCCCCCTCCATTCATATTTATATATTTTTTATGCAAAATAACTAAAACAATAATGATTTTCACATATCCACCTTCTTAAAAGAATGAATTATTAATTAAATTAAGAAAAAAATAATGAATACAAAATTTGAAGCAACTAATATTAGTTAAATCTTAATAAAAACAAACAAATATAAAAATATAATATATATTTTCATTAATATATAAAAATAAAAATTGAAGGGAAGTTTTATAGGACAGTTATAAGACCAGCAATGTAATATGGATCGGAATGTTGGGCGACGAAAAAACATAATAACTAAAAAGTAAAGTTATCGAAATGAGCATACTTAGATAGATAAGTGGTATAACATTGAAAGATAAATTAAGAAATGAAGTGTTAAGTTAGATATAACTCTTATAAAAGATAAGATAAGGGAAAGACTACTCAGGTGGTATGGACACTTGCAACGTAGGTGACATAATGCACCTGTGAGGAAGAGTGACTTAGTTACTGTAGAGGGCAATAGAAAGGATAGGAATAAACTTAAAATAACTTGGGAAAAGATAATGAGTAAGAGTTTAATGTACTTAAATTTATCAAAAGAAATGACCTATAATCATATAAATTGATGGAAAAAGTTTTATATAACCGACGCTACTTAATGGGACTAAGGTTTGATTTTGTTGTTTTATGTAGTTTAACTAATTTATATGAGGTCGAAAATAAAAATCAAGATTTGAAAAAAAGATAAAAAATGGAAATGCCCGTCTCCAGAATCTTCCGTGTACCCCTGACCAGAACCATACTAAAACCCTAGTCCCTTGCGGGACAAAACCCCACTCTCTCTCTCTCTCTCTCTCTCCCTCTCTCTCGCCGGCTCTCTGGTTCATCTCGTTTCAAAAGCTTCCCAACATGCACAGGTTGTCGAGGCGGTCGACCTCCGCTATTCTGCGGATTGTTGGCGTACAATACCGTAACGCCGCAGCACCAATCGCCTCTGCCACACACTTCAGTGATTCGGTACGCTATTCTTATTATGGTGTCTTGTGCTTCAATCCTGGGTAGAACTTTGTTTTTATGCTTCCTGAATACAGATTGGTATTTAAGTGATCGTTTTCTTTGTCAATTATGCATTTGATTGCTTCGGATAATTATAGTTTATTTCAACGGTTTGTATTTCGTTGAAGAAATGGGCCTCCATTCTACGCAAAATGAATATTTCATTGAAGAAATGCGCCTCCATTTTTTCGCAAAATGAACTTATTGGATTGGCATTTTGCATCTTTGGTGAACTATTATATAAAAAGATTCTCTGTCCTGAAATCGTTTTGATATTTATACAATCAAATTGCGACATATGTTATTTATTCAGACTAGTTCTTTGAATTTGGATGTAAAGTTATGAACTTGATTCAAATTTCCATTTTTTGTTTTCTTGTTTTGTTTTGTTTTGTTTTTGGGTGGTATTAGGCGGCTTATGAAGAAAACTGTGGAGCTTATTCACGAGCATCGCTACTGCCTAGTAGCTAGGAAATGAAGTTGAAGTTCCATTAATATTTTTCTTGTATCAAAATTTTCATTTTATTTTCCTGTTGGACAATGTTTGGGATAACTGTCATTTTGTTTTGTTCAAATGACCATATGAGGCCAGGAAGTAGAATTGATTTATTTATTTTTGGTTCTTGAGCAGTTCATGGGGGAAATCAGCTTATTATTATTAATATTATTATTATTATTATTTTTTCCTACAATTGTTTCCCCCCGCCCCCCCCAAAAAAAAGTACCGACAAGTGTTGACGTTTCACTTGTATCAGGCAGTGGAGAGTGATATCCAATTTAGATGGTATTCTGCATTAACTCATGGGAGATATAATACAACTGAATCTGCTGGGCAGTTTAGGAATGAAATATTTCTAGGAAAAAGATTTGAGTCAACTGCAGCAGCATCTGATTCCTCAGACCCGCCAGCTGAGAAATATGAGTATCAAGCTGAGGTATATTTGTTTTATTTATTTATTTGTTTATATTTTTCATAAAGAGTTATCCAATATGAATTGTGCACTGATTGAGTGATATTACAAGGCTCAAAGTACATATCTTTCATTATGTCTGGTGGCAGGTTAGTCGCCTTATGGACCTTATTGTTCACAGCTTGTACAGCAACAAAGAGGTGTTTCTTCGTGAGCTTATCAGGCAAGTCTTAATTTATTTGGCAATAGAATGTTTATATCTGTGTTTCTATATAATTGGTGAATGAGTGGTGTATGGTTAGTCAGTCCTTGGAATATGTATTGCTGAAGTGAAGCCTTTCTTCTGGGAATATATGTAATTTCTCTAGTTTGGTGAATATCTGAAAATTTTAATGCTGTTGCACATGCTTAAGATTTTGTTCATATCCAAAAGTTTACTAGAATATCATGTGCATTTAGTCAGATACTGGTCTTAGAATTATGTGAAGTTATGAATAACAATTTGTTGTTTCATAGATTGCTTGAGAAAATGGGTAAGAAGGAATAGAGGATGTTCATGCGTATGCATAACCTTTTAATATTGGTTTTGCGATTATATAGAGTTACGATTAAAAAGTTGCGTTTTTTGGATTTTTGATAAAAAGGCTTAGAAGAATGTTCATGCATATGCATAAGATATTTACATGGTAAAATAGCTCCAACAAGAAGAAAGGATAAAAAATTTGATTTTGTAGAGATGATGTGTTGTCCTGCTGCAATTCTTGTGTTGTAGCACATATTTCTATCTCACACTTGGGATGTGCTGTTATTGGCACATTGACAGGGCATTCAGTTCATTTTGGTTACGACCTTCAAAATTTAGTGCAAAAATGTTTCATGATGGTAATTGATTTGCTGATATAAGCTGACACAAGGACACATGTATTGAGTAGCCTGTGCTTTGCCATTGATTTCATTCCTTTTGCTGGTTTTTGCACTTCTCTTTATATAATTAATTATGTTATAGAACATAGCTTGTCATATAATCCTAACATTTTATGTAGAGATCCTTTGCCTGTTCACCCTAATCCATGTAATGCCGGTAGCAACATAAATCCTAGGAGGGCGGTTTTCTTCATCATTGCCAGTAATTTCTGGTAGGACAACACTTTATGAACCCAATGTGGGGCATCCCAATGGTGGGAAGAGCCAGTATTGTTAAGTGCAGATGCGTTGGTACTCAATTTGAGCATCACTGGGTCCAAATGACTCTTTGGAGCAAACTGCTGGGGTTGTTTGATCTGCGCTCCACTGTGTCATGGGTGAGGGTACTGTGGTGCTTGGTGTGCTAAGAATAAGAAGCAATGCCGCAGGCATGCTGGAGAAGAAACATGATGATATGGTAACCTAGAAAAAATTAGGACACAACATGGTGGATATATGTCAAATTTACTACACACACACATACATATACACACACATAAATGTATAATTCATACGATACATTTATTTTTGTATGTGAAATATATATGGGCATAACACACACATTCTAGAAAGAAATTTTCATATATCTGTGTGCCTTCATAATTTAAAAGAAAAATTCATATCCTGATCAAATGATGTCACAGGAAGATGGAGATTGATTATTGAATTAAGGTTTCTAGGAATCCCATTTGTGCCGACCCACACCTAGCTACATCTGGAGACTTACTTGCAGGGCGTTAGATGTAGGAAGCTTAAATGAGCTGTCTCCTGTTGAAGCATTAAAATTAGGAGCCAAAAAAAAAAAAAATCCACCAAAAAAAAAAAGGGGAAACCCAAAATGCGTCATCTTGCTACAACATATCCTGAAATGTTTTAGGTTTGTGTCCAAAGGGGCTGGTTAAATTTGAGACGTGTTAGAAAATAAGAATTACTATTTTTATTTTTGAACATTTTTGGAATACGTATCATGGTGTGTAGTAGTGTCAGTATCCAACGCATGTTGCATTCTAACATCTGAGTAGTTTTAAAGAAAAGTTACGTATACCATGGAATGATCCAGTTCATGGATCAGGAATGGGATTATAGGATCAAGGTGCAGCACATGCTCTAAAATGTAGAATGTTTAGGCTTGTACATATGTAGATTTATTATTGGTGAAAAATGTGTAGCAGGACTTTAGATGATCAACATTTTAATAATAATCGTAGGTAGAATAATATGTGATATTTCTTTACTTTAACTAATAAAAAGTATATTATGTGAAAAATCTGTAACATATATGATTTTTGAGCCTAAGTGCATAATATGGTGGCATTTCCAAAAAATATTGAGTTAAAAACTTTGGCTTGTTAGATTAGTGGTCCGTAACAAAAATGTAGTACTTTCAGAACATTTGTAGTTTGTACCAATTTGAAATTGGCTAGGTGTTAGCATTATCTTTGAACTCTGTTATGAATTACTGGGGCTTCTTAGTTGGAGTAGTTGGCTAGTTTATTGGTGCATCAACCGTTCATTGTTTATATGTTTAATGATAATATGATATTTTGTGTTTGGATTTACGGGCTTAGTGCTGCTTTGCATCTTTACTTAGAGGCACTTAGCAAGTGATGCACTAAACATGAGATGTGACTATTGCTATTTTCTTTTGATGCTAATACAATAATTATTCTGTGTGGTCCACCACTCATTTATGGATTTGAATCCACAGCAATGCTAGTGATGCCTTGGACAAGTTGCGGTTTCTTAGTGTTACAGAGCCTGCACTTTTAAAGGATGCTGTTGATCTTGACATTCGCATTCAAGCAGATACAGATAATGGAATCATTACTATTACGTAAGCTTTATTATCAAGGAAAACTATTGAGTTATTGTTATTCGTCAAAGCACTATTTTGGCTCAATGTGCTTTTTTATAGTGATTCTGGCATTGGCATGACCCGCCAAGAACTTGTTGACTGTCTTGGGACTATTGCACAAAGTGGTACTGCAAAGTTCTTGAAGGCATTGAAGGTGGATATTTTAGTCAACTTAGCATTTTTGTTTTTGAATCTGCATGCCTCTGTAATGTCATTCCAGTACTTAAAGCAGTTAAATTATTTGACAGGATAGCAAGGATGTTGGTGGTGATAGTAATTTAATTGGTCAATTTGGTGTTGGATTTTATTCAGCATTTCTAGTTTCTGATCGGGTATGTCCCTGTTATGATGATACTGTCCATTTTAAGAGTTGAATGTGGAATTTTCTCATAGTATTCTAATTGATATATCTCTGGCCATTTGAAGGTGGTGGTCTCAACAAAGAGCCCCAATTCTGATAAACAATATGTTTGGGAAAGTGAGGCTGATTCTAGCTCCTACACTATTCGAGAGGAGACAGACCCAGAGAAGCTTATCCCAAGAGGAACCTGTCTTACTTTATATCTCAAGGTTGATCTGGCTGTTTTGTTTATTTTGAGTTGTTTTTTATCCTCTAAAAAAAAATTTTCCTGCTTAACTGTTTTCTTTTTTTCTCCTGCTTGGGTTCAGCATGACGACAAAGGTTTTGCACATCCAGAACGGATTCAGAAGCTTGTTAAAAATTATTCGCAGTTTGTTTCGTTCCCAATATACACCTGGCTAGAGAAAGGATACACTAAGGAGGTATGGCTATTTGGTCAACTCCTGCCTGTATGCCCCGTACCATATATGGAAAAGACTTCATATCCTTTACCCAGTCATGATACTTATCAACAGTTAGTAATTTATTTTCTTTGCCTTCTCTCCCTCCGTGGGAGGGCGTATGCATTATGACAGGTTGAGGTTGATGAGGATCCTGCCGAAGCTAAAAAGGATGAGCAAGATGAGAAAGCTGAGGTGCCCTTGTTGTTCTATCTTTTTAGAACTATATTATTCACATGTTTCATCTTCTGCTTGAAACTCAAACTATATCAGTAGCTTATAACATCTTGTTTTATGCTGTTAATATAGAAGAAGAAGAAAACCAAGACTGTTGTAGAGAGG
Organism: Malania oleifera; assembly: GCF_029873635.1. Classification (NCBI taxonomy): domain Eukaryota; kingdom Viridiplantae; phylum Streptophyta; class Magnoliopsida; order Santalales; family Ximeniaceae; genus Malania; species Malania oleifera. The sequence goes on along the minus strand of NC_080418.1, from coordinate 100,486,533 downwards.
TATTGGGACTGGGAGCTCACTAACGAGACCCAACCAATATGGGTACGCCTTAGAAATGGTATTTTTTGTTGGCTACTATTCCTCCAATGGGATTAACTCAGGGATATGCTTCTGGTATGTGCAGCTTCGCAACCCAAAGGAAGTCACTACAGAGGAATATAACGAGTTCTACAAGAAGACTTTCAATGAGTATTTGGAACCGTTAGCATCTTCACACTTTACAACAGAGGTAATTGGATTATGGTTCCTATTGGATTCTAAGATTTCTTTTGCAGGCTTTTGGGTATCATATTTCTCTCATTCTCATCTGTAGGTGGTTTCTTCTGGCTAAGCCATGTGTGAGTCTTTTTCCAGAAACTAAATTGTCTAATTAGAAAACCAAGAAGCTAATCTAGTATTTGCATTAGTATCCACTGAAAAAATACCATACATGGAAGAACTATAGGTTGCATGATATGCATTTTTTTTTTTTTCAATACCCATGATGATTTTTGGTGGTTAGCTTGCTTGTGTAATTGATGAGGGGCTCCGTACTTCTTTCCAGGGTGAGGTTGAGTTCAGGTCTATTCTTTATGTGCCAGCCATTGCTCCTTTGGGAAAAGATGACATTGTGAATCCAAAGACAAAGAATATAAGACTCTATGTTAAGCGGGTGTTCATTTCTGATGACTTCGATGGGGAACTGGTGAGAAAAGAAAAATATTTCAACGATTGCATGGTATTTAAGAAATGGTAAGCTTACTCTATATTGTTTTTGGATGGCATAGTTCCCACGATATTTAAGCTTTGTAAAAGGTGTTGTGGATTCAAATGACTTGCCCCTCAACGTTTCTCGAGAAATTCTTCAAGAAAGTCGCATTGTAAGTATATTCAGGGTTGCGTTGAAAATGCTTTAGAGTGATTGTAAAATTGAGTTTTGCTCTTTTCTTATCTCTCATCATGCTGAATATTCTTGTTTTTTTGAAGGTACGGATTATGAGGAAGCGTTTGGTACGCAAGGCATTTGACATGATTCTTGGTATTTCTATGAGTGAGAACAGAGATGTATGCTCTTGTTTCTTTAAGTTTTACTGAGATTTTGCATTTGCATTTGCCTTCCCCTTGTCCCACCCGCCCCCCCAGATGCATCACATTTAAATGATATCACCCATCCTTGTGTTTTTGTGCCTTGAATTTGATGTGTAGTAGTTGTCAATCCATATTCTAACCTTGGGTGGAGGAATACATGATTTTCTATTAGCTAAATCTTCTCTTTTATGTTTATATTGTAGGATTATGAGAAGTTCTGGGAGAACTTTGGTAAGCACTTAAAATTGGGCTGTATTGAAGATCGTGAAAATCACAAACGCATTGCACCGTTACTTCGATTTTTCTCTTCCCAGAGTGAGGAAGAGATGATCAGCTTGGATGAGTATGTTGAGAATATGAAACCAGAGCAGAAGGATATATATTACCTTGCCTCCGACAGTGTTTCGAGTGCAAAGAACACACCCTTCCTTGAAAGATTGCTGGAGAAGGATCTTGAAGTATGTGCTTGTTCTTTTGACAAATTAAGGGCATGTTTTTTGTGCAATTGTTATAATGGTTTACCAATGTTTATTTGGTTCTGTTGCTGTAGGTGCTGTACTTGGTTGATCCCATTGATGAGGTTGCCATCCAGAACTTGAAATCATACAAGGAGAAGAATTTTATTGATATTAGCAAGGAAGACTTGGATTTAGGTTTGCTTCCTGCAACCTTGGACTAAAAAATTCCAATGTGTATGTGAGGATATACAGAGAAGCCATCTGCCTACCCCTATTTGTTCTTTTATATACTTGTTGCTTTCTTGATGGGTATTGATTGTGGCGTGCACGTGTGTAATGTACTAGTGTGAGTGTGACAGACTGAATATGCTTAGGTAGCTGGTAGTTTCAAACCTTTTCATTGCTGGTAAAATATGGGCAGTGGATATTAGTGTTTTATAGTTTGAATTTGTTTTGTTTAGAATAGACTACTAGTAATTTATTAGATGGACTAAGACTGCCTTGCATTAGATGTGGAAGCTTGTTCCGCACCATTCCCTCATCACCTTATGTTGGTATATCTGATTAGTATTCCATTTAATTGAAATCTTTTTAGGTGATAAGAATGAGGAGAAGGAAAAGGAGATGAAGCAGGAGTTTGGCCAGACTTGTGATTGGATTAAGAAGCGGCTAGGTGACAAAGTTGCCAATGTTCAAATTTCAAACCGTCTCAGCACATCGCCGTGTGTTCTTGTATCTGGGAAGTTTGGTTGGTCTGCCAACATGGAACGGTAGTGTATATCTTCTTGTTGCTGTGAATAACAGTTTTAGTAAATTTTGTTGCATGTTTAATCAACTGAAAATTTGTAGGGTACTGAATTTGTTACAGATGTTTAATAGAAAATTGAATTTGCAGGCTAATGAAGGCCCAGACTGTTGGTGATACATCTAGCCTGGAATACATGAGAGGCAGGAGGGTGCTTGAAATCAATCCTGACCACCCCATTATGAAAAACTTAAATGTAATTCATCATGAGCAATGAGATTGCCCCTGCCCTTCCCTTTTTGCAATTATAATTATCTCACTACAATTTTATTAAACATTTCCAGGCTGCGAGCAAGGCGTATGCTGATGATGAAAGTGCCCTGAGAGCTATTGATCTTTTGTATGACACAGCTTTGATTTCTAGTGGTTTCACTGTGAGTATTCTTTCTAATTTCTCCTTGTTAATTGCTTGCTGTTCTAGGCTTCTAGCTTTGCTCACGAATTTTATAGGATTCATAGTTTCTTTTGACACATTTTTTTTTTTGACCCTAGAGTTGTATGTTTGCACCAAGGATCTTTTTCATATGACATCTATTAACTGTTTAGTATTCACACTTCAGCATCCAAAATCCGCTTGCATTTGTGGAATCCATTTCTCACAGGATTTTGCAAATTATGTGCTGAATTTGATAAGCGTTGATATTAAGTGTTGAGCTGGAAAGGAGCTAAAAGTTAGAAGTAGGGGTGTTCAACAACCTGCCCAGCCTGACCAATCTGACTAACCAAAGCCAAACAGATTCAAGAAATCGGTTCAAATGGTTTATGGTTTGATTAGCGGTTTCCTATATTGGATGACCCAATTGTGTGGGCTGGCTTGTGAGTTTAGTGGCTAACCCACCCAACCCGAACCATCTCCAATGCACGAATGCCAAAAGAAAAAGGAAAAAATAGTCAGAGCCTACAACCATAGACTTGCGAAAGAATGAGGTGGTTGAATTGACACATTTTAGAGTTTTAATTTTAATTTTTCAGTTTTCTTTCTATTGTAGCGGAGTTTGTGGATGATGGTTTGGTTCATTTGGAAGATTTAAATATTTCTAGGAAGTAAAAATGATATAATATAATTTTTAATTAATAATAATTTTGTTCTTAGTATTTATAACATATGATTATCATATTAATTTGTGTTAAAATAATATTATTAATTTATATTAGTGTTTTTGATTTTTTAATATTTAATTTAAATTATTAGATGATTCTTATTCTTCATTTCAAAATTAAATTATATTTAATCAATGATTAATATGTCATACGACATAACAAAATAATACATGCTTATTAATATGGTCCGCAAACCGAGCTTTTTTTTATAATTTCATTTTTTCGGTTGAAACTTGATACTGAGCTTGTACCGGAATGTTTTTGTGGCACTTAAAATGCCAATCTCAGTGGAACTGGGTCAGTAGGATAGTTTGAAATGTCAATGTCAGGAGATCGGGGTTTAAAATGCCAGTCTCAGTGGAACTGGGTCAGTAGGATACTTTAAAATGCCAATCTCAGTGGGACTGCGTCAGTGGGATAGTTTAAAATGCCAATCTCAGTGGGACTGGGTCAGTAGGGATAGTGGTTCTACGCTCTGTCATGCAGTAACAGATCCTTGGTGTTTATGTTTGCAGTCCCACCCCCGCAACAAAACAAGTTCACGGTCTCTGGTTGATGCTAAGTGTAATTTAATTTAATATTTATTCTGGTTCTTGCAGCCTGAAAATCCAGCTCAGGTTGGTGGTAAGATATATGAGATGATGGGAATGGCAATCTCTGGCAAGTGGTCGGCGCCTCAACAGCCAGAAATTCAACAGCCTATCAGCTCAGAGACATTGGAAGCTGAGGTAGTCGAACCCGTTGAAGCTGGTGGTCAAAAATGAGAGATGCCACAGTTTACTAATTATGCGAAAACTTATACCAGCCGGTGCCTTTAGAGAGGAGTTTGGAGAGTAGTAGGGCGTAGTAGAATGTGGTAATTTAACTAGCCTTTTGTCTGGGTGCATATTTTTTTCCTCAGCAATGTAGCTCTTAAATCATAGTCTGGTCCTGTTACTGTGCTGTTCATTTGTTGATAAATTTGGTTAATCAGAAGGGAGCACACTTGACACTCGCTTGACACTGAGATTAGCTGAATATGTATTATGATGTGATCCCCCATTAAAAATAGAGTTTGAACGAAATATATTTGTTCTTTGTTAATATGTTTTAGTATTAAATCAGTAACCAACCCCTTGGAATCACTAACCACCCATTATATTGTCGTATAATGTAATATCATGGCATACTCTGATTATTATAATTAATGGTCTTATGATATACTTATTATATGATAATAGACTAGAATGTGTTACTATGTTCAGTAACGTGATAATTATAACAATTAATGTTCTTGTGGTAATAGATGTGTGATACTATGTTCAGTAATTGTTAGATAATATTTTTTGTATCATTAAATTATTAAAATAATATTTTTGTTCATTATCATTGAAAGGAGATTACTGTTATTATAGTTAAGAGTGTGAGTGGAGCCAAATGAAGCCCTCCTAGAGGTCAAATGTTAATTTATTACAATGTGCTTGGTGCATTTGCATTGCATGGCATTGCATGTGTAGGTCGTGTGTTTGTATGAGATAAAACTTAATAGGAGTTTAATGGGTTGAAATTTGTGAGTGTTGAATGTGACTGAATGTAATGTACGAGTTTTTTCCAGCTAAAATACTTTTTTGTTTCACAAGTCTTTGTCAACATTCAAAAAATGTCATCAATTTCTTAGTGCATTTAAGCATAGTGATATATTTACATTCTTTCTGCTTGTTGGCCATTTTCATAAAGTATAAAATGGGTTACTGCGCCATTATTTAAGTTTGAAATTTAAATTTTAAATTTGATTTGTATAGATTTGGATGAAGTAGTTGGTATAATTTTGTCATATTTTAGTAAAGATTAATATAAATGCAGTTCAAGTTCACAGATGCATATGCAAAATTTAAGTTAACAAATAAATGATTTAAGTGAGGTTAATGCTATTTTTTGGAACTCAAAAGGAGGTCTGTATCTTTTTATAAACTTAAAAGAGAGTTTGGTATACTATGCTTTCTCTATGTCCTGATAAATTTATTTAGGCTTAGGTCATCGAGGAGGCAAATTACTTTTCTAGCATGATAATTTTGCTCCGGCCCCTTTTATTGGCATAATTGACTTGAACAAAGCGTATGCTTAAGTTTACAGGCTACTCACATTTACTGACACAAAATTAGGGTATAACTAGATTAAAGTGCACACACTAGCTAGGAGAAAACATCTTTCTTCACAAAACGTAGTGTGTAATCTCTCTCTCTCTCTCTCTCTCTACTGTAAGGTCATGTCATTTGACATTAAGAATGGAGAAGTCTCCTATCAATGTCATGATAATAAAATTTCCAAGGACTAAATATAAAAAAAAAAATATTAAAGTATTTGTTGATGACATACTCATCAAGTGAAATGATGTAGCTGCAAACATTGTAGACCTAGAGAGCTATTCCAATGCCTTTGGAGGTTGTGAAGTTTAATTCAACCAAAGTTCCATTCAGCCTTCTTTATGTGTTTCCTCAAAACCTAGAGCCAACCCAAATAGGGGCTTTAGTAGAGATGAACCTTCAAAGACTTTTAGGGATTTTTTGAGGATGACCACTGGAATTATGGCCTTGAGTTGGATTGGTTAAAAATTAGTAGAGTGATTCCTCTCATTCTTTGCCAGCCCACAAAATATCATAAGACTTATACTGGATGCTAGAGTTTCAACATGCATTTTTGATGACCTAAAGAGGTACCTAGAAACTCAACCTTCTAATAGAACTATGAATAATGGATGAACTATTTTTGCGGTTAGCAACTTCAAATTGTGAACTAATTTTAATATTATTTACAGGTAGTAGTAAAATTTAGAGGCTAATACTTTATGCCTGCAAGTCTTTTAATGGAATAAAGGAAAGATACCGCTAAGTTGAAAAGCTCAAACATGTACTTTTGATTGTAGGCTAAAAGCCCTAAACATATTTCTATGTGACTATGATCAATCTTTACTGAGCACTGGATTAAGCATTTTTGTAGAAACAAGATGCCTCAGGAAGATTAATAAAGCAGTGCATAGATCTCAAAGAATTCCATATTTTGTACAAGCCCAAGCCTGTTGTAAAGTGGCCAAGTTTTGGGAAATTTTGTTATAAGGTGTATAATTGCATTTAGACAAGCAACAAAAGCATTTAAAGTGGTTTCGACATGTCGATAAATCATTTATAGAGGAAGAAATTGGGGCAAGTTTGATTCCAATACCTGCTATAGGGGGTTTGATTATGTATATTCTTCAATTTTAATTCAAGACAACAAATAATGAGATAACTTATTAAGCTATGATTCTTGGCCTCATTAGCCCAAGGCCCCAAGCGATGATGGGTGTTAGATAGGTAAAAAGCACTTACGAGGCAGGATCCTACAATGAAAAAGTACGTAAAGGTGAAAATAATTATTTTGACATTGTATCTTTTGCAATTGTGTAGGTCCCCATAACTAAAATGGCAAAACCATAAGCTCTTTCCAAGTTGGCCACATAATCATTAATCAATCTTAGCAAAATAGTGAGGATTGAAACCTTGCATATAGGAGTGTCTAGGAAAAAACCTAGATAGACTTAGCATTTGCCTACTTTGTGATGGTAAGTTTCCAAAATATTGTAGATAGGCTATAGAGCTCATAAAAAAGTTATCTACCTATGCACAAAACACTAGGGGCTACTCTATAGAAGGGCATTCACATTGCCTACCATAGTTGTTTACAAGATATATTATATTTTTGAGGAAGATACATGAAGAGTTATGTGGAAACCAATTATTAAACTTAGATCATTGAATTATAATACCCTAAAGCACGATTATGGCCTTTCATCCCATAGGGAATGAAGATACTAGACCCTTTGAAAGGCTGTGATGCCAAAAGAAGTTTTTAATAATTATATTATATTATTTCACCAAGTGAATAAAAGTAAGTCCTTGATAAACTGATGAATTATTCCTTTAACATTAACTAATTGGTCCTCTAAACAAACAAATTTTCAGTTTATATAGATTGATTTTAATTTTTATTAAATATTTTAATATCAACTTTCTTCACTTCCCAACCAGCAAACTAGTTAAGTAAACGAAGAATCCCCATCAAGAGTTTCCTTGGAGGCCATCACTATAGCTCTCCAAGGAGGGGGTTTTGTCATTGAATTATTTGGTGATTTACTAAATAGATAGTGAAAAATAGTTCATGCATCTAAAAAGGTCCAATAATGATTTATTTTTAATTAAGCATTCCTTTATATGTGAATTCAACCTATAATTCTATTAGCACTCATGCTAAATAAATAAATAAAAAATCTCTTTTATTTTAAAAATTCTTTTGGTTGTCATTGTAGCATCGTTAGAAGGGCTCTATCATAATTTAACAATATTTATAATGCAACATGTAAGAACACTATTAATTAATACAAATAAGGTGAAGAAAGAAGCAATAATTTAATTAAAATCTCCTTTAAATGGATTTTACACTTGAGGTTCTTGGTCCTTAGAAACAACAAAGATTTTGCAACTATGTAGGTCTCCAACCACTATTGGAATTAAAAAAAAATGTTCCTACCCTGTTTCTAACATTTTAAACCTTAGGAGGGCATACCTTACTTTCTAGCCATTACCTAGTGCTATGGGTTGATTTGTGTTATCACATTCTTTGGGTTTCATGTATTTTTTCTTTGTCTATAATTAGACCTCCTTAGCACTATTAGCATGGTCTGATTGATTTCGATTGTTCTCTGGACCTTTTGAAACTTTCTTAGTGATATATTTATTTTTATTTATGTTTGATTAGTTTCTTTTGCAAACTTATAATTCATTATCTAAGCTTTCCAATCTTCGAAGGAACTTCTTAGTAGACTTATAATTTCACTCACAATTGCATGGTTTGTGTGACACTTATTGAGGAATCTTTCAACTCAGTGGACAACATTTACTTGATCAAACTTTCTTGAATGAGCATAACCAAGATGGCAATGTAGGGAGTAATATCATACACAACTGATAGCCTATATGGACAAGAATTATAAACGTAATAGATAACAATCAAGCATAACACACACATAAAAAAAGCATCACAATGCAAATGCATGTCTAAAGGGTCTACTTATATGTTAATTTAACAAGATAAAAATGCATTTATGTACTTAAAGAGTTCAGATTACAATGTATATCCCTAAAAAAATTACATATATGGTCATTATCTATGTCTATTATCATTTTACATTGCCACCTTGTGGCACCTTTCCTAATAGTTCAACTACATTTGGATAGTTAAATGATCTTACCACTTATCAACTTTTCTATCTTCATGCAATTTTAAGCACAAAAGAAACATATAGAGGATATGGATGCGAACACTTAAAAGAAAAATTTTAGAATTTGAATAATAGTTATTGGTACGCATAGTCTTACTGAAATGGGGCAAAAAACATTGTTTGAACATAGAAAGCAAACTATTTTGGTAAAAGATCATTTATAGGCTAATAAGCTAGCAAAGTCGTATTAAGAAGTTAGTTTGTGTCTTTTATTCTTAGGGTTGGCAACAACTTTGTTGTCATTCAACTCAAAGATTGTTGATATAATTTTCCTTCTATCATCTGGACCTTCAAATTTAATGAATTGAATATTCTTAAGGTGCCATGCTTAGGGTTTTGTTACTAGAGCGAAATTGGTGTGAGCAAATCGCAGTAGGTATTAGTTGGTATTGTTCCATTTTTACACAACCTCTAGTGTTGCCATCTTTGTTATCTCCATTTTTCAGCCTTAACTCTCCCTGTTGTTGCTCAGACTTCAATCTTAACCCTACTAGAATTTTCTAAGGGCAATGACAACGAAGTTGGTATCAAAGACTTGATTATCAACGTTCTTGATTTGCATAACAAAGGACTGACTTTAACCCTATAATTGCTTCTTTTTTATAAATTTCTTTCCCTTATTCATTTGGCTTATCATTTGATCACCTTTCTATGTAGCTTCAACACCTCCACTAAGCCATGGGCTTGATCAGAAGTGATTAGACTGTAGAGAAGCCAAAAAATTTTAATGAGAATGTATATACACCATAAGAGTAGCTTACCCTTTGTAGGAGACAAGTAGATTGATTAGTCTTGGCTTGGGTCCCTATATTGTTTAGTGCCTTAGTGTTCTTGGGTAGTGTGACATAATTTACAATAGCCCTAGCATCCTTATTATTCAATAAGGCCATCCCATCAATCTTTAAATCCCATTATTGTGTATTCGTATCATGGTTTAGTCATGGCTACACATTCTTAGATTATGCTTAGTGCAACACAATTGTAGGATGGGACAAAGTAGGAGGAGAAAACTTTATTCCCCTTAGATGAGATAGCATTAGTCCCCCCTAGTCCTGCCTCACTCCACTAGTTAGTTTAAGCTAAGGGAGTTAACATGCATAAAAATTAAAAAGTAATTTTTTTCACATATGTCCCATCTTGCCTTTATGGCAGACCAAACATTAGGTGAGCCTGAGTGATTACGCGCTTAAATTGCATAATTAGGTGTTTTAATTCATGCATTATGAATTATATTTTTAATTAAATTCCTAATTACTCTAAATATTTTAACATTGTGTTTTATTTATAATATTTGAGTTTTATTGAGTAATTTATGAATTTTTGGTATTTTTTTATTGCAGGACAACTATTGGAAGCTAAAAACCTTCGTAATCTATACATAACTTTCTCGTTCAAACTCCGATCTAGACGATTCAAAATTTTAGGGAAAGCTGAGAAAGAGCTTTACAACTTTCGTGTTTTGAGATTTGAGAGATATGAGCTTTAGTATGGTTGAAATTGTGATTGTGCGCTAGGAAACAAAAAAAGAAAAAAGAAGAAACAAGAAAAGAAAAGAAAAAAACAAAGTGGGCCTGGTCTTGATGTGACTTGGCCATGCAAAGGAACAAAAAAGGGCCTTGTGTGTGTGTGAGGCGTGGGCGTTGAAGAGAGTCCAGAAGAGCAAATTGAAATAAGAAAAGTTAAAAGAAAAGGAAAGCTAGGATTAAAAAGGAAAAAAAGTAAGACAAAAAGTAGGGTTTTCATTTTTTTTTTTCCTTTTGGGGGAAGCAGATGGGCAGCCGTGAAGCTCCCTCCTTGGGCCTCATCTCTCTCTCTCTCTCATCTCTCTCTTTCTTTGAACTCAATTTTATTAAAATTAATTTTATTGTTAACTTTTTAATTTATTCAAAGTTTGGATTAATTTTTGTTTAAAAATAGTTTGTTTAATTTAAGAACTTCCTTTTTACTAGATAAATTTCTGTTTAAATCTCTCTCTCTCTCTCTCTCTCTTGCATTTAAATTCTTGTTTGAACATTATTATTGTTAATTTCAATTTGTCTTCTTATTTAAAGTTTTTATAGGGATTTAATTATTTTTTTGGGAGTTTTTATTGTTAAAGTTGGTGTTTTTATTTAGAGTGTATTCTTGCTAGGATTTACGTTTAAAGTTAATATTTTTATTTAGTTGGATGATTGCAGGGTTTACTTATTTTGTTATTCCGGTATTTAAATCTAGTATTTAAGCAGTTATTTTGCGCGTGTTTAATTTTTAGTTAGGATTTAAATTTCATTGCAAAATCTCAAAAATCCCAAAAAACTGAATCTGAACTGTGTTCAGTGACCTTTTTGTTTTTTTAATTTCTGATTGGAATTACGTAAAATTTGGAACTAAATTACATTCCCTGAGGAGATGATCTGGTCCTTGAGCTAAATATTACACAACTCAACTTCTATACTTGGGATAGCTTCTGAGTTACTCATTTTTTGAGTGAGTCAAGTTTTTAGCGCTGTTGTCGGGAGAATGTCAGTTTTAGTTTCAAACTAATATTTTTCCCATTATTAAAAAAGAAAAAAAAAGAAAATAAAAAAAGGGAGTTTTGAAGAAAATATGACTGCACCTACACCACGCACACTTATGAATTTTTTACAGTCCACACGAACCACACAACCATCTTGCATCATATTGCCTGAGAATGCATATAACTTTAACATTAAGCCTGGAATGATATCTGTGATACCTCAATTTTATGGGATGAAGTGTGAAAATTCCTATCGACATTTAATTGATTTTGAGCTTGCATGTGTTACATTCATAGATGGGGTTGCTATTAATTAGACAATTTGATTGCGTCTATTTCCTTTTTTATTAAAAGACAAGACTAAGACATGGTTTAATTCTATTAGGCCTAATTCTATCTCTAGTTGGGTTAATATGCAAAACAAATTTTTGCATAAATTTTTTCTCTTGCAGAGAACTCAATTTTTGCAAGAACAAATCAGTCAATTCATGCAAGGAGTTGATGAGACATTTCATGAAAGTTAGGAGAGATTTTAGAGATCTGATTAATATGTGTCCCCACTATGGATTTGAATCATGGCGTTTGATCAACTATTTCCGCACTGCGTTGACTCCTGAATTGAAGCAATTCATTCATACTATGTGTTCAGGATATTTCTTCAACAAGGAGCCTGATAAGGCATTAAATTTTCTGGATCATTTAGTTGACTATGCTCAACAGTGGAATACTAGGATTGACAGAAGACCGATTGTAGCTCAACCATTAAGAGCAATACATGGTGGAGAGTGGAATGAATTAAAAGATGATTTTTGTGTTGAAGCATGTCTAGATGAACTCACCAGAAGAGTGGAGGCTATGGAGATGGAAAAGGAGAATAGTACAGAACAACTTTGGAATCAACCTTCCTAGTCCTATGCACCCCCTTATCAGTCGTCATATTATCAGGTTGTTTTTCAGCATCAGTATCAGCCACAACAAATCTCTCAGAGTTATGCACCTTTAGGATTTTAATCTAACGCAGCACCTGCTCCACTGGAGAAGTCCCTTGAAGATGCCTTTCAGCAGTTCATGCAAATTCAAGTCACAACTAACAATCAGTACACTTAGGCTATAAATGAATTGTGGGACACCATTAATGAGATGAACACGCAGTTGAATATCTTAGAAAAAAGGAGAATTTTCGATAGAACCTCAACCTAATCCTCAAGAATACCAGCACCAATAGCAAAAAATATATAATGTTTCTCTTGAGACAGTGGAGGTCGTTATTATTTCGAGAAGTGGAAAAGAAGTTCCCCAACCTGAGATACTCACTGACAGACCAATAGTTTTCCTGACACCTGAAGTTACAACTGACATAGATGAGGTCAAAGAAAAATCAAAGGAAGCGAGCCCAGAATTGAAGAAGTCAGTTAACATGGAGATCGAGACCAGTGAGGAGTACCAACCTATGGTACCTTACCCTCAAAGATTGACAGCCGTGGAACCATCACTCCCTACTGGAGTAAATGTCAAGGAGTGTAATGCTGAAGCAAATCCCTGTAGTGGTAAGGTGATGGGTACACCTGATAAAGAGGGTAAGCAGACTGGTGAGAATTTAACTTTCAAGGAATCAGGTAAAATTTTTAATGTTGATACTTTTGAAGAACCATAGGTAACTGCTCTGACAACTTTGCCTCAAAGACCGATTCTTAAAGAAGTGAATTTCCTGGAAAATATATTGAATAAAGATCCTTTCTTGTTAAAACAAGGAAGGTAGTTGGAACATGTTTTGTCTAGTACCTTAGAACGTATTGATTTATTTGAGGCCAAGGTTTGTGCAGGTAATAAGACTGATTCATTGTGGCGACTCAAATTGGGAGACTCGTCGATTCAATTTATAGACTTGCGCCCATCAGATGAAATTCCTCCAGAGCCTCCGCCAAACATATTGTGATGTTTTTCTTTCCTTTTTTTTTTTTTTAATTTTGTTTTACCTTGTTTTATTTTTAGTTTATTTTCAAGTACATTTTTCTATAGCTTTAGTTTTTCTTTTCCTTTAGTTTTGTATGCTCTACTTCCCTTGTGCACATATTTTCTATTTCCCTTATGCTTTCACATTGAGGACAATGTTCCACTTTACTTGGGGGGGATGGAAAAATACATTGAATTTTTTTTTTGAATATGGATGATTAAATTATGATTAACACCGACTTATACCCTTTACATACTTGCATATAACCTAGGAGTTATACACTTAAGCTGTATAGTGGGTTATTTATATGTAGTTTCTCTTTATATGGCTAATCTAGGAATTGTAACTCTATGTAGGTTGACTAGTAGTTCGTTCATGTTAATCTGACTATATAAACTCTTGCATTTACATGGTATCTCATGAAACTGAAAATACACGTTCACATGACTTGTAACACTTAGGGTTCCTTATGAGTACTAAGAGAACATCCGTGGCAACTATGACACCTTGTGAGGTATCCTTGAACTATTTATCATCCTTTTGAGTGTTAACATCAAATTAGAGTCATGAAACTTATTTCTATTTTCTTCTGGACGATTCTTTGTACACTAGTCTCTGTTTTTGACTTACTTGCCTAGAGGTGGCATCTAGTGGGGAGATAGAAAGTTAGGTTTTGTAGCCTACTCAAGATGTGAATGCTGAACCACCCCTAAAAATAGACTTAATTCATGAACTATTGTTTGAGCTTAATTCCCATTGGTGGTATGAAGACAACAAAAGAAGTGTAATGATTGTCCTAATTAGCAATGAAAATACAGAAATTGAAGAATGAGCAGAAGAAAGAATAAGAAAAATAGAAATGTACATGAAATGAAAGGTTAATACCTGCTCCACATAAATACCACAAGGAATCAGGGACACGACACATATTCTCCACATATAAAGACTCTTCAACCGCTTAATGCTTCATATGTATTCACGCTTGGTTTGTGAATAAGTTGATCTAGGGTGGCCTTGGTTGGACATGACAAGTAGGTGAGAAGATGCTAGGGTGAAGACATGACACCTCACAAATAGACTAGACCCTTTTTAGATTAATCCACTCCACACATTTAACTTTTGTTCCTTACAATATGTGGGATGTTTGATTGCGACACTCCTCCTCACATATGACGAGTGAACCCATCCTTTTTAAGTGTTTTTGGGAGTATACCACTTAGGTTGAGTCAAAACAACCATTCTGTAAGTGTCCACTGGTATCCTTGGTGTAACGAGTCATACACATTACACATACCTCGAGATTTCGTCTGTTTATACTCAGATTTATATGACTACCTTAACTCTGAATTGTATTGCTGGTTAACCTCATGTGAGTATATTGTTTTTAATGACTATATAGCGATGAGACCTGCATGAATGACTTTAGAGTTGCGAGCATTGCATATGATGAGTTTATGTGAAATTTGGTTATATTCCTGTATGTGAAATGGTATGGTTGTGTCACATGTGCATTTATTTCATGTTTGTTGGAATTAGTATTTGTGGGTACCACCCTGAAATTCATTCACGTTATTTATTAGAAACGAGCAAAATGTTAGTTGGGGGGTGTGATTACGTGCTTAAATTATGTAATTAGGTGTTTTAATTCATGCATTACGAATTATATTTTTAATTAAATGCCTAATTATTCTCAATATTTTAACATTATGTTATATTTATAATATTTGGATTTTATTAAGTAATTTATGAATTTTTGGTATTTTTTTATTGTAGGACAACTATTGGAAGCTAAAAACCAATGGTACTTCATAATCTGTGCATAACTTTTTTGTCCAAGTTCCGATCGAAACGATTCAAAATTTTGGGAAAAACTAAGAAAAAACTCTACAACTTTTGTGTTTTGAGTTTGGAGAGATACAAACTTCAATATGGTTGAAATTGTGCTTGTGCGTTGGGAAACAAAAAAAATAAAAAATAAGAAACAAGAAAAGAAAAAAGAAAAAAAACAATGTGGGCTAGGTCTTGATGTGACTCAGCCATGCAAAGGAACAAAAAAGGGGCTTTGTGTGTGTGTGAGGCGTGGGTGCTGAAGAGAGTCCGGGAGAGCAGATTGAAATAAGAAAAGTTAAAAGAAAAGGAAAGTTAGGATTAAAAAGGAAAAGAAAGTAAGACAAAAAGTAGGGTTTTCATTTTTTTTCCTTTTGGGGAAAGCAGCTGGGCAGCCGTGAAGCTCCCTCCTTGGACCTCATCTCTCTCTCTCTCTCTCTCTCTCTCTCTCTCTCTCTCTCTCTCTCTCTCTCTCTCTCTCTCTCTCTCTTCTCTCTTCTCCTTTACTCTCTCATCTCTCTCTTTCTTTGAACTCAATTTTGTTAAAATTAATTTTTTTGTTAAGTTTTTAATTTATTCAAAATTTGGATTAATTTTTGTTTAAAAATAGTTTGTTTAATTTAAGAACTTTCTTTTTACTAGATAAATTTCTGGTTAAATATCTCTCTCTCTCTCTCTCTCTCTCTCTCTCTCTCTCTCTCTCTCTCTCTCTCCTGCATTTAAATTCTTGTTTCAACATTATTATTGTTAATTTCAATTTGTCTTTTTATTTAAAGTTTTTATAGGGGTTTAATTATTTTCTTGGGTGTTTTTATTATTAAATTTGGTGTTTTTATTTAGAGTGTATTCTTGCTTGGATTTACGTTTAAAGTTAATATTTTTATTTAGTTGGATGATTGTAGGGTTTACTTATTTCATTATTTCGGTATTTAAATTTAGTATTTAAACAGTTATTTTGCACGAGTTTAATTTTTAGTTAGGGTTTAAATTTCATTGCAAAATCTCAAAAATCTCAAGAAACCGAATCTGAATTGTGTTCAATGACCTTTTTATTTATTTTTTATTTTCTGATTGGAATTACGTAAAATTTGAAACTAAACTGCATTCCCTAAGGAGACGATCTGGCCCTTGGGCTAAGTATTATACGATTGTACTCCTATACTTTTTTTTTTTTTTTTGGATAACGTCCGGGTGTCCCCAACCGGCATCTACCAGGTTACCCTGGATGCATCACAGCCGGGACTAATCCCCACGCCCCACAGAACCCACCCCAAGACCCTGCAGGGAGGTAAATCGGGATTTGCTCAAGGCAGCAGGAATCGATCCCGAGCAGCTAACCTGGGTCACAGGCTCAGCCGGGTCGCCCTTGCCACCCGAGCCAGCGCCCGGGGGTGATTGTACTCCTATACTTTGAATAGCTTTCAAGTTGCTCATTTTTCGAGTGACTCACTGAGCTTGATGGATGTCAACAACATTTATCAATAGGCTTTGATTCAATTAAGATAGATCTTCTTTAGTACCACTGCTAAATTTTTCCTAAGCTTGACCACCTTTAGTATTACTACTTTGATTTTGTTGGAATTGGTGTATTCCCAAGAAGGGGGGTTGAATTAGGCATTTAAAATTTTTCTTCCTAAGTCAATTCAAATTCTAGCAGCAGTATTACACAAGCCTAGGGTTTTTCTATACAATCATAAACTTAATCAAGAATTAAATGCAAACATTCAAGTGCCGAAGTTTAAATTACAGAAATTAAAAGCAGGCACAAGAAATGTTATCAGGGTTCAGCCAATATTGCTTACGTTCCTGCCTCAGCTCGCAAACTCGAGGATTCCACTGCGGCTCACTTAACGGGTAGAGTGACACCGGTTACCACCAAGTAAAATTAAAGCAGGGCTGACCTCAACCTTTACACACTCTCCTTACGGGGTGGAGAAGACTTTACTGATCCTTACGAGCTAGATCAAACCCCCTTTGGCCACTCCTGGAATACAATCAATGAGTATGAAATTTTACGTACAATTTAAGTGCTTCTCAACTAAGCAGACTATGTACCAATTCAACCCAGTATAATCAATGCACACCAATAATGTAAAAACTATAAGCTTAGATGTATATTTGTGCAAACACACTCAAAATAATGTGTATATTCAATCACACACAAGAGTGTATCAACAAGCTAATCTTCAAAACTATGTATAGATGAAAATCTCAATCACAGTTTAGAGTTTCAAAGATTTCTACCAAGAGTAATCAAAATACGTCTAAAAATATTTTCACAACATTCAAGCACAAGAGATATTAAAAAAACATTAGCTTGTGAAAAGATTTTTGTACACCCAAATGTACATGCTCAATGAGTTTTGCAATAATGATGCAAAGACTCACTAGCTACAAGATTTTTCCCACACATATATTTATTAAATAAAATCAGGAGAAAAACCTTATGCTCAACTCTCAATTCAAAAATCAAACATACAACACAATGAGAGTTTCCTAGCAAATGTGAACACTGTATAACCACTCAAAGAACTCTCACAAGGAATGATTTAGCAGAGGAATAATTGTTAGAATTGGTGTATTCCCAAGAGGGGGGAGGGGTGAATTGGGTATTTAAAATTTTTTCCTAGGTTAAACCAGATTCCATAATCAGTAATTCCCAACCTAGGGTTTGTCTAAGCACATACCAATACTCTAAAAAAAAAATACTGAGCAGATGTATAAAACAAATGCAGTAGACTAAGTATTTCCCAATCATTCACATTATTTAAAACATGCACAACATTCATATAACAATTCAAATATAAACATACATGTGCATAAATTAAATTGCGAAAATATAAAGATTATAGGAAAAGAAAGAGCTGACACAGGATATGTTATCGGGGTTCGGCCAATACTGCCTACGTCCCTGCCTTTAGCTTGCAAGTTCGAGGATTCCACTAATGCTCACTTAACGGGTGGAGCAACACCGGTTACAACTAGGTCAATTAATGGGACTGACCTCAACCTCCACCTTACCAGGATGGTACACCTAACTTTCCTAATTGGGTCTAAGTCAATCCGAAACTATTCAATAGGGCTAGTCTCCCTCTTTAGGTTTGTGCCTGGAATACAACAAATTTAACCAATAATGTGCGTACAAGTAAAATGCTTCTTACACTAAGCAGATATGTACCAATAAGCTCAACTGAATGATGCACTCACATATGATAGGATATTAAGCTTAAGTGAGATTTTGTTAACCATTGTGTTAACTTTCGACACAAGATATATCAATGTATGTATGTGAGAGTGAGAATTTTGATCTGAAGCTAATATGCTTCTTGTGTGAATAATCAAATAGCGTCTACAACTTAAATAAATATCATAAAAATATTTTTCAAATATAAAACACAGTAGATAATAGGGTTTTAAGCTTACTAAAGATATTTTTGTCAAAACACAAATCAAGCTTATGAATCTTGCAATAAGGATGCAAGATCTGAAGCCAAGTAAGGATTTTTCCCAATCAAATATTTATGAGTGAAATATTATGGGAAAAATCTTAAGCAACTCTCTAAAAATTAATACACAAGCAAATATAAATGAGAGAGAGCTTGAGCTTGTATGAAGATTATGTAAAAACAATCTCACTCAAAATAAATGGCTAAATAAGTATAGGAAAAGATATTTTGGCAATGAGCATAAAAAATATAGAAGTATAAATGAAGCCTTGTGTTCGTCGACGAGTTACTGGTTCTGAAATTAGGTAGGTTTCGGTTTCTTTTCATCGACGAGTACCCTGTGTACGTCGACGAAATGTGCACAGACTTCATCACCGAATCCCCTATATTCGTCGACGAAGGTGCTCTGAACTTTTAGGTACTCTCGGTATATTCTCGTCAACGAGTATCTTGTGTACGTCGATAAGGGTCTATGTTGTTCTCATCAACGAAGCCTTGTGTTCGTTGACGAGGCCCCTTTCACTATTTTAGAAAATATACTTTAACTAGGTTTATGTTTGAAGTAAAAAGGTCCTTATTTTGAGAAGTGATCTCTGATCTACTTTAAGATGTCTTAGGTTTAACAAAACATGTTTGAGGGTTTTTAGACATCTTATGCAGTTTTATTTGACTAGTTGTATGTGTGTGGGATTGTGCCTGTGTTCTAGTGATATGTATGTGATATGCCTATTTCTTGCTTGTTCTTTTGAGTCACACCATGCACAAAGGATTACAGAAACATTCTCTCTAACTCTCACACTCAACTTAGAACATGTGCTTGCTATGTAGAGTCCATGAGTGCTTTGGTTTGAGTGGCCGAGTTATGGTCATGTCACATGTTGCTTTTGGCTAGTTTGAAACTTGCTTGCTTTGGAACCATATGGTGCAACTAAGCTGGACTAGAGAAAAAGGTTAGTAATCTTAAAGAACTGCTAATGGGTTTTTGTCATCAAAATACAATTGGAATGAAAAACTAACCACTTGGTCTAACATTCTCCTCCTTTTTGATGATGGCAATCCATTAGTGTTCTTTTTGAAAATATGCTCCTCCTTACTATATGTAAATGTTTGCAATTTTAACAGTTCCTCCCCCTTAATGTATGCATTATTTGAATGGAGATTTTATTTAAATTTTCGACAGCATGCCGTCTATAAATAAGACATTTTCCATATATTTTTTTTTAATCCTACATGAAACCTATACTTAACAGTTCAGTATATCAACATATCAGTATTTAAGCATATAAGTACTTTGCATTCAACATTAGTTCATTCATGTTTATCAATCAAAATATATGCAAAGTAATTAGTACATTAATTGCAAGTACATGCAGAGTTATCACTAGGACTACTACTATCTTATCGATAAACTACTACATCTGAAACTATAACATTTGAAGGCCTATATCTGACAGTACTACTATATCCAAAAAACATCCAAACCGATTACATCTGAAGGCCGATATCTATATTTATCTATTTCTCCCCCTTTGCCTTTATCAAAATTGGGGGAAAAGGAGCTATGGTGGATTACTCCCTCGGGCGACCAAGTCTGTTGAAAAGAGCGGCTAAGGAAGCGTCAAGAGAATCAAAGCAAGCACGATTGTTATTTTCCTAAAGGGCAAGTGCCACATCAATAGAGTCAAAGCGAGCATGGTTACGCATATCAGACTGCGTCACAGCATGCTGGATGTCGTTTAGGCGCTCCAAGATATGGTCAGCGGAGGGATCCTCAGCTTCTTCATCCTCCTCCATAGCGCCCTCGATTTCATCAACTGGGGCTTGACCCTGCTCGTGGGCTTTGACCCATGTGTTGGTGTCATCGTCCTTCTCAAAATGCTTGCGAGAAAGGGTGGCTTCGATGTACGTTTCCTTGGGCGTAGGTCGAATGTAGGGCATCCCTGCACGGATAAGCTCGAAATGATAAAAGAAGGTCATAAGGAAACGACCATAGGGAAGGCAACCCCGCTGCCGTTTTAGGCTTTCTTCCTTTTTTTGAACTATCACAAAAGGCAAGTAAATATCGCACCCAACCCAGAAATAGTACATACTGAAGATGTCACCTAGAGTCACCCAATCCCATCCACTAGTTTGAAGGCAAAGATTATAAGTAGTCATATGGTGGAGGACCCGAAATTCAACCGTGAGGTCCTTGGATTTAGGGCGGGCGATGGAAGGGATACGAGGGTTACTGGTGGTCAATTTGAGCCCTGTGTGAGAGTCAAACCACTCGAAGCGCGTGAGCTAGGAGGCCCTGGGGAGGCCTCGGATCAGATAGAGGCTGCATCCAAGCACCGCAGAGAAGGTATCTTCAGAGAGATGAATGATGGTGCCGCGGACCGTGGAGTAGACAACAATGCCATGATGCGATGGAACAAAGTTGGCTTAGAATTCTCGAACAAGGTACTTGTATACAAGCTCTCCTAGGTTGAAGAGAGCATCCCACTCGACTGCCTTGATCTTAGAGAGCAATGTGGGAAATGGAGCTGGAGAAAGTAGGATGGCACAATCTTCCTGTGAAAGATGTGCCATTTTATGATATCTTTGTGATATTGATAGGAGGCTTATGCGAAGATGAAGCGGAGATCAGAGTCAGTGGGGTTCAGCTGAGGTGGAGTGGTGGGAGGACGATGAGACGATCCCTCGACAGTCTTAGTTTGAAGGATCTGTCGCTTAGGTCGGGGACCCATTGATGGTTGGAGGCAAGCGTGTGAGTGGGAAGGTAGAGAGAAGATGGGGTGTGGGTGGTTGCAGTCGCAGCCACCAGCGGAGTGGGTAGGATGAGGGAAGGAAGCTTAGAGGGTGGAAGGGTTTTGAGGTGCACGAGAGAATGTGGGACGAGGGAGGAGGTAAGAGAGCTTCAGAGGGTCGAGAGGAAGGAGAGGAGTCGAGGTGTGAGGGTTAGGGTTTGAAAATGAGCGAGGTGTGTGGGCGGGAATATGAGGTATCCTGACGGATTTCGTCGATGAGGACCCTGTGTTCATTGAAGAAATCAAGGAAGATTCGGCAACAAGACCCCTGTGTTCGTTGACGAAGATGACGGATTCCTCAGCGATGAAAACCCTGTGTTCATTGACGAGGGCAGGAAGAAAAATTGAGTTTTACTTGGGTTGAGCTATAGAATGAAGGAGGAGAGGCAACAAGAAGATCCTAAGATAGATATGAGGGAGTACACATGCCTAGGGCATGCTAGATTTTATTGAATCTTTCTTCATTGAGAGGCTTAGTCAAGATGTTAGCTAGTTGATTATCAGTAGGAATGTAAACTAACTCAACATCTCCCTTTTGGACATGATCTTGAATAAAATGATGCCTTATCTCAATATGTTTGGTTTTAGAGTGTAGACACAAATTTTTTGAGATGTTGATGGTACTAGTGTTGTCATAATGAATTGGAGTACCCTTAACTAAGATTCTGAAATCCTCAAGCTGCTACTTCATGTATAAGGCTCGAGCACAGCAACTACCGGATGCAATGTATTCAGCCTCGGTGGTTAAGAGAGCTACAGAGGTTTGCTTTTTACAAAACCATGACACAAGTGAGTGTCCTAGGAAGTGGCATGTTCCACTAGTGTTTTTTTCTATCGATTTTGCAACCTCCATAGTCGGCATCCGAGTAGTAGGTGAGATCAAAGGGAGCATTCTTAGGGTAAAAGAGTCCTAAGTCACGTGTTCCTGCTAAGTACCTAAAAATTCTTTTGACGACATGAAGATGAGATTCTTTGGGACATGATTGGAATCTAGCACATAAACAAACACTGAACATGATGTTGGGTTTGCTAGAAGTGAGATATAACAAACTACCAATCATTCCTCGATAACGCTTTTGGTCGACATTCTTCCCTTTTTCATTGGTGTCAAGTTTTGTTGTGATGCTCATAGATGTTACTTTAGATTTTCCCATTTCAAGACCGAACTTCTTAAGCATGTCCTTAACGTATTTGGCTTGATTTATAAAAATTCCGTGTTTCATTTGTTTTATTTGCAACCCTAGGAAGAAGTTTAATTCACCCATCATACTCATCTCAAAAGTTTTCTGCATGGTTTGGGCAAATTCTTGACACAAAGTCTCATTTGTAGTACCAAAAATGATATCATATACATAAATTTGTATGACTAACATATCTTTTTCTTTATGTTTTAAGAATAACGTGGTGTCAGATTTTCCTCTTGTGAACCCATCGTCTAGGATAAATTTGCTTAAACATTCATACCATGCTCTTGGAGCTTGCTTAAGTTCGTAAAGAGCTTTTGAGAGTTTGTATACATATTCGGGATGTGTGTGGCTCTCAAATCCTAGAGGTTGCTTGACATAGAATTCGTCATTTATGTATCCATTTAAAAATGCACTTTTTACATCGATTTGAAATAATTTAAAGTTTTTGTAGCAAGCAAAAGAAAGTAGCATCCTAATAACTTCTAGTCTTGCCACAGGGACATAAGTTTCATCATAGTCAATACCCTCTTGTTGGTTATACCCTTGAGCCACTAATCTAGTTTTGTTTCTAACAATGTTGAAATCTTCTTCTTTCTTATTCCTAAATATCCTTTTTGTGCCTACTATTGTAGTATTTTTTGGTTTGGAAACTAAGTCCCATACTTTGTTTCTTTCAAACTGGTCTCTTTTTGCATGACATTTATCCAGTTTTCATCATTTTTAACTTCCTTAAGGTTCTTTGGTTCTAGATGGGATACGGAGGCTATATGATTACATCCACTTTTTAAATGAGATCTAGTGCTAACTCCTTGGGATGGACTATCTATGATAAGGTCAGTTGAGTGATTCTTGACAAATTTCCAAGCCCTAAGTAGTTCATAATTTTCTTCTTATGGTTCACTAGACTTTTGAGGAGATGATTCTTGATGATCAATTTTTGTGTCTTGACAGTTTCTATCTTGATTATTATTTATCTTAAGTTGCTCAAGTTATTTTTCAATTCTAAAGGTAGTAACTTGATTATCTTCTTCCATGTCAACAGTTGTTTTGGATGTGTGAGGGTCAGCTTCATCAAACACAACATGGGTTGATTCTTGAATAGTTTGAGTTCTTTTGTTGAACACCCTATATGATTTGCTATTCATGGCATATCCTATAAAGATGCCCATATCAGATTTTGAATCAAAATTTTCCAAATGATCTCTATCATTTAATATGAAACATTTGCATCCAAAAACCTTAAAATATGAAATGTTAGGTTTTATATCCTTCCATATCTCGTATGGTGTTTTTCCTCACTTGGATCTAATGATGACACGATTACTAACATAGCAAGCTGTGCTAACGGCTTTAGCCTAGAAATATTTTGGCAAATTATGTTCGTTGAGCGTTGTCTTAGCCATTTCTTGGAGTGTTCAATTTTTTCTTTCAATTACTCCATTTTTTTGTAGAGTTTTTGGTGCGGAGAAGTTGTGTGAATAGCCATTTTCGTTACAAAAGTCTTCTAGTTTTTTTTCTTCTAAATTCTCTTCCTTTATCACTCCTAATGTGAACAATTGACATCCCCTTTTCATTTTAAATTTTTCCACAAAAATGGATGAAGGCATTACAAGTGTCACTTTTGTTTGCAAGAAAAATTACCCATGAGAATCTAGAGAAGTCATCAACTATAACAAAGACATACAATTTTCCACTAATACTAGCGATATCATTAGGACTTAACAAATCAAGATGGATTAACTCTAAAGGTCTTGAGGTGGATATCATTTTCTTGGTTTTGAAAGAAGTTTTAACTTGTTTTCCATATTGACATGCATCACAAACTTTGTCTTTTATATAATTATCTTTTGAGAGGCGATTTACTAGTTCTTTAGATGATAGCCTATGTAGTAAATCCATGCTACCATGACCTAGTCTTCTATGCCATAACCAGCAATTTTCATTAGTAGCTACTAAACATCTAACGTCACAAGTTTTAATGTCATCAAACTCAATTGTGTAGATGTTGGATTCATGTTTTCCTACAAGTATGATTTTTCCATTTAAATCATTTATCAAACATTGGGTGGATTGAAACGTAATGTTTAACCCTTTATCACATAACTACTAACACTTAACAGGTTATGTTTGAGAGTATTTACAAGAGTGACATTTTCAATAGCCAAGGATGAATTACCTATTTTACCTTTACTGATGATTCTTCCTTTGGCATTGTCTCCAAAAGCGACCAATCCTTCTTTTTTGTAGGTGAGAGAGAGGAATTTGCTTGCATTTCTCGTCATGTGTCTTGAGCATCCACTATCAAGCTTGTTGAGTTGGTCTTTAAACATACCTGCACACAACATTAAGTGATTTGTTTTGGTACCCACATTGTCTTGGGTCTATGGGGTTAGTGTTCTTAATCACCAATTTGTATTTCATGTTCTTTCCTCTATTTCTCCTAAAGGGGCAAGTAAAGCGTACATGACCTTTTCTTTCGCAATATAAGCAAATTTTATTAGCATGTGAGGGATTTGGTTTAGGTGCAGGAATTTTCTTTGACACGGAGCTTCTTTTAGCACATAGATTTGCAAAACCTATTGATTTGGATGACGATAAGCCATATCCTAATCCTTCTTTGAAAATTCCAAATCTTTGGACTCCAAGTAGCCTATCAAAATTTTCTTTACCATTTGTAAATTTGTAAATTGTATTATTTTGATCTTCCACTTCCTTTTTCAATTTTGAATTTTCTTGAAGAATTTTGATAATTTGCTTTTTTAAGCTTCCAACTTCTTTTTGAAAAGACTCCTTGTAATTTTTACATTCCTTAGTAAGCTTTTCATTTTCTAAATTAAGAGATGCATTTTCTTCTTTCAAAGTATCACATGAGCAAATTTGTTTTTGCTTGCATTTTGCATGAGTTTCTTCTAATTTTTTTTTTTTCTTTTTAACAGCTATCAATTCAATGTAGAGTTTCCTATAGTTTTCTTCTAATTCTTCATAAGATGAAAGATATTCGTCATTTGAATTTACCTCACTTTGTTCATTCTCCATAAGGCAGAAGTTGGCAACTTCTTCTTCAATTTCTTCATCGGTTGAGGTTGCATCTAGTTCATGGCTTTGAACTTCTTTTTGTTTCCTTGTTGATTGTTGCCTTTGTTTTTGAAGAGAGGACAGTCGGCTATGCAGTATCCGATATTTTTGCAATTATAGCACCTTATGCTTGATTCTCCTTTCTCCTTTTGTTTGCCACCTCTTTTGTTCATTAAAATTTTTTTGAATCTTCTTGTGAGGAGGGCAACTTCATCATTGTCATCATTTTCTTCCTCTTCTACGAGTTCTTTTTGCTTTCCACCTTTTAGAGCAATTCCGGTAGCCTTTTTGGGTGCTTCAGCTTCTGCGGTAGTATTTTTCTTTTTGATTTCATAGGTCATGAGAGACCCAATCAGCTTTTCAAGAGTGACCTTTGATAGGTTATTTGCTTCCTTAATTGCTATGGACTTGGCGTGCCAGGATGCCGGTAGAGAGCAAAGGACTTTCTGCACATTATCTTCCATAGAGTATTCTCTACCAAGAGGTTTTAGTCCATTTGTGATATGTGTAAAACGAGTAAACATAGTAGTAATTCTTTCACCCTCTTCCATTTTAAACATTTCATATTCTTTAACCAACATATAAATTTTTGACTTCTTTACGTGGGTAGTTCCTTCATACGTTACCTGAAGCTTTTCCCACATCTCCTTAGCTGTGTTGCATCCACAGATTAGTTGTACTCTTTATCGTTCATAGCACAATAAAGGAAGTTCTTAGTCTTGAAGTTCAGTTGTACTAGCTTTGCATCAGCCTCGGGAAGTTTCCCAATTGGTATGTCATCGCCTTCCTCATTCTTAAAGGTGTAGTCTCCTTCGGTGATGACGTTCCACACTCTGTAGTCATAGGCTTGGATGAAGATTGACATCCGATCTTTCCATGCCGGATAGTTAGATCCGCAGAATTTGGATGGACGGTCCATGGATTGACCTTGGGCAAACATGTCCACCATATTGATTTTTGCTCTTAGGAGTTACTCCGAATATCTAGCGATTGGGGCTCTGATACCACTTGTTGGCCCGGATAAGCGTTTGGAGGGGGGGTGAATAGATGTTTTTTGCGGATAAGAGAATTTTCTACAAACACAAAAAAATTTTCCCAAGAACAAGAGTATTATATCACAATATAAAAATCAAACAAATGACAATGGATAAGCAACACAAAAGAGAAGAGAGAAGAGAAGCTTAACACAGTGATGTTAACGTGGTTCGGCACCCCGCCTATGTCCACGCCTTAAGACCAACTCAAGGATTCCCCAAATCCACTATACGATCCTCCTTTCGGCAGAGAAGCCTATACAAACAGCTGCTCACAAAGAGCTCTTACAATGGTACTCACCTAGAGACACCTTGCAATGGCTAACAAAGAGCCTTACAATACAAGTAGTTGAAGAGAGGTAGATACAATCTTAAATGCTCCTCTTAAGCTTAATATCACAAATGTGATTCTCATACAATATCCTCTTTTTCAATGGAGTGTAAACAAAAGCAAGAGCAAGAGGGCAAGTAGTTGTACAATGAAACCCTAGAGTAAATGCACAATGAATGATTTCAACAACTAATGAGCTTCACTACCTTTATGTTAATGCAAAAGACCTATTTTTCTGCAGCCCGACATTCGTCGACGAGGTCTTGCCTTCATCGATGAGCTCTTCAGTTAATTCGTCGGCGAAGCCTTGTGTTCGTCGACGAGTTACTGTTTCTAAAATTAGGCAGGTCTCGGTTTCTTTTCATTGACAAGTACCCTGTGTACGTTGACAAAATGTGCACAGATTTCGTTGCCGAATCCCCTGTATTCGTCAACGAAGGTGCTCTGAACTTTTAGGTACTCTAGGTATATTCTTGTCGACGAGTACCCTGTCTACGTCGACGAGGGTTTGTGTTGTTCTCGTCAATGAAGCCCTGTGTTCATCAATGAGACCCCTTTCACTATTTTAGAAAATATACTTTAACTAGGTTTATGTTTGAAGTAAAAAGGTCCTTATTTTGAGAAGTGATCTCTGATCTACTTTAAGATGTCTTAGGTTTAACAAAACATGTTTGAGGGTTTTTAGACATCTTATGCAGTTTTATTTGACTAGTTGTATGTCTGTGGGACTGTGCCTGTGTTCTAGTGATATGTATGTGATATGCCCATTTCTTGCTTGTTCTTTTGAGTCACATCATGCACAAAGGATTACAGAAACATTCTCTCTAACTCTCACACTCAACTTAGAACATGTGCTTGCTATGTAGAGTCCATGAGTGCTTTGGTTTGAGTGGCCAAGTTATGGTTATGTCACATGTTGCTTTTGGCTGGTTTGAAACTTGCTTGCTTTGGAGCCGTTCTGTGCAATTGAGCTGGACTAGAGAAAAATGTTAGTAACCTTAAAGAATTGCTAATGGGTTGTTGTCATAAAAATACAGTTGGAAAGAAAGACCCTTAACCACTTGATCTAACATCATCTACTCGCCACATCCAACCAAGACCATCCTAGATTGACCTATTCATAAACCAAGCGTGAATATGTCATATGCAACAGATAGCTGTAGAACCTTCAATACGTGTAAAGGATGGTGTGTTGTGTCCCTAGCTTGACTCTTTTGTATTTGGAGCAAGTATTCTACATATTTTTCATTTCTTTTTCTTTCTTCTCCTCACTCTTTTATGCATTTTCTTTCTTTCATGGTCAGCTAGGACAATCATTACAACTTTTGAGTCATCTTTATACCTCTATTAAGAAAGTAAGCTCGAAAATAAGTCCATGAAATAAGTCTATCTCTAAGGGTGGCTTAATTTTCACGTCTTGAGTAAGCTACAAGACCTAAGTTTATATCGCCCCACTAGACATCACCTCTAGGCTAGCAAATGCAAGAACCGAGATTAGCGAGAAAATAAAATCCATAAAAGAAAAAGTTGAGTTCTGTGAACTCAGACTTTGATGTCAAAAACTCAAGAAATAAATGAAAGGCTCAATAGTACCTCACAAGGTGTCATAGTCGCCACAATTGTTCTCTTAGTGCTCTCAAGGGACCCTAAATGATACAAATCATGTGCAAGTGCATCCTACCCTCATGAGATACAATGTGAATACAAACATTTATACAACCATATTAACACGAATGAATCATTAGTCAACTCACATAGAGTGAGACAACAATACATAGGCTATATCATGTGAAACTGTACATAAGTAACTCATTACATTGTTAGTGAGCATAATAAGGTCATATAAATGATAAGCCTATGCATGCAACATATAAGTGATATAGACGTATGTAAAGGGTATAAATAGAATTAACATGGCATAAAACAGATACTGCGCACAAATTTATTTTTAAAAAGTGTCATTTTTGTGCTTTGAAATGTGCCATGTAGTGGTTTCCTACCCCCTACCCCCAATTTAAAACTTCAGTGTCCTCACTAAAGTGTGGAAAGAAAGAACCTGAAGAATGGGAGAGGAAACATTGCATGGTGCAATTAGATCGATCAATGTACTTGCATAAGAAATAACCATAAAATCTAGAGATAACATGCATGCAATAGTAGACCAAAGCACAAAAGACATGTAGACACCATGTAATTCTATTAAACCAATGGCAGTACAAATTATATAGGCCACCAAGAGAACATGTACAACCCTTCCAAAAGCATGGTGATGCACAAGACAAAATAAAATACAAATACGAGAAAAGAAACAAAATAAAAGAAAGAAGATAGTATAGACATAGATAGCACATCAAAATATCCCAAGAACTAGCCCTGGCCTAATCTGAGTCAGTAGCACCCCCAACTTACCTATGACCTACTCTAAGGACCCTAAATGCTATCTACTCTACAATGTACAACCTATGGACTTAAAGAAGAAAGAAAAATAAGAAACACAATTGGGTTGCCTCCCATAAGCGCTAAGTTTACCGTATTCAGCTAGATGCAGTGAATGCTCGTGTCGGATTGAATCAGGATCGATAATAAGAACCTTCTCCACTAATCCCAGGCCTTCTCTCTAGACTAGAGGCCGAGTCACAAATAGAAGAAATGTTCTCATATGGGTCCTTTAGTCCAGAGATGGAAGGGTTATTAAGCTGAAGCTTGATTGCGTCTACGAAAGGACGGTCGACTTTAACTTGGTTAAATGTGTTCATCATGGACTCAACATTAGCTTTCTTGTTATACTTAAGGTTTGAGTGAAGAGTTGCGTGATATGGCACTTCAGGGATATAGTGGGGCAATGCTCCTTCAATGGAGAAGGCAGGCATCATGGGATTACTCATCGAATTGGAGAAAAAAAAGTTGCGTGGTTCAACACTGATCTCTATCCCCATCTTCTCTTTACCCATACATATGTCTAATTTTTTCTTGACCTTTTTGTCTACCTCCCTACCACTTCTAAGGGTGATCACGACTTGGGCTTGCTCATGATATGTCAAATGGCTGGAAACTGGATCACTCTTTGCCCCTTGTTGTCCTTTTGGGTCGACAAGGGAATGACTCGGCAACTTCTCCTTCTCTCGCGTACTCAAGGATATAGCTAGTTGGCCTATGGTGGCCTCAAGTTTTGTTATGGACTGCGAGTGGGAATGGAGCAATTGCCGATTAATCTGATGATCAACTTCGATGTCCTTAAAGGCCTTCAGTATCGTCTCCTAGAAAGAATCATATTATGGTTGAGGAGGAGATGGATGTTGATATGATGAAAGTCTAGGGGCAAATACCGTAGGATTTTGAGCATTTTGGTATGTGTGAGGAGGTGGAGTAGTAGGTGATATATGAGGTCTTTGTGCTTGAAAACCCGAAGCTTGTGGTTTCTAGGAGAAGTTAGGATGCTGATTCCACCTAGAATTGTACGTATTTGAATATGGGTCATTAGATGGTCTATCATACCAATTATGGGTAGCCTTAACTTCCTCCTGCACAAACTCAGGATGGGAAGGCGCATGAGGGCAATTGTAGCAAGTGTGTGAATGATCAGAACAGATGGCGCACACCTTTACACACGCTGCTAGCTATGATTGCTGTAAGGGCAAGAACCAGTCTAACTTTTGAACTATTATTGCAGTATGGGCCCTAGGTCATAGCCTGCGGCTAGCTCATAAACTCCCTTAGATTTGGAAGTGGAAGGCTAGGATGCTCAACAACATGCAGCTGAGAATTTTCGCTGAGGTTCTCAAAAAGAATCTATACCTCATTCTCGTGTCTAGTGAGGAAAGTACCTCTACAAGAAGCATTTGCCATTGACTTATCTCATTCATCCAATCCTTCATAGAAGGTCTGAACCAATTGTCACCTAGAGACATGATGGTGCGGACATTTACGTAATAGATCCCTAAAACACTCCTAGGTCTTGAAAAATAGTTTCCTATCCCATTGTGAGAAACTAGTGATTGCCCTTCGCAGCTGGTTAGTCTTCCCAATTAGGAAGTACATTTCAAGAACTTATGCTGCATGGTGGCCCAGTTGGTCACCGAGTTCAGCTCTAAGGACGGTAGCCAATATTTGGCCTTATCTTTCAGAGAGAATGGGAAAAGCCTTAAGCGAAGGTCATCATCATCAAAATTATGGATGCAGATGGTGGAACAAAACTCGAGAAATTCATCTAGATGCTTATAAGGACTTTCATTTGAATTCCCAAAAAAAATTGGGAAGCATCGAGATGATAGAAGTCTTTATCTCAAATTGCGCCTCCTGGACATCCGGGAATCGGATGCAAGACGGTTAGGTGTATGTATTGCGTACAAAGTAGTCCCTAAGAGGCCTAAGATGTTGCTTATCCACCACAGGTTGGTGGGAAGCTTGGGGTTCTGGGATTTGAACGACAGAAACCAGGTTGTCTTTAGCCATTACTTTTGGATCAGACGACTTAACACACTCAGGATTAGTGGTTGGTTTCCTGAGAGACCTACGAGATCTCTTAATTTCAAGGTCTATAGGCACCAACTCTGGATCCAAAGGATGCAAACCCAACAAACACACGTACAGCACACAGAATCAATACTTCAATATATAAAACAAAAATAAAAAAATAAAGGAAAAACAAAGAAAAAAAAAACCAATAATACACTAAACTAGAAATTGGCTAATAACCGTGACCTAGTCCCTAGCAATGGCGCCAAAATTTGGTAGGCTCCCCAAGGCTTGGGTCATTAACTATCAAAAATATTATTTATAATACCTAACTAATCCCAAGTTCTGTAGAAAGTAGGGAAAGTCAGGTATCGATCCATAGGGACTCAAGTGCAATTATCAACCGTTTCCAACCTAGTTTATTATAGCCTTGTGTAAAAAGAGAGTGCAAAGGTGGGGTTTTCTTCTAGCAACCTAATGAAAGCATATAATATCTATATTATCTCTACTCCTACAAAGCAGTGTTTACTTGATAAATCAAACTTAGGATGTCGTGTGTGTAAACTCCGTTCGGTCAGCTATTCGTATTAGGCTAAACGGTGAAAAGAACCGTTCGAAGCCATAGGGTAGCAAAGGTTCACCAATCATCTAGAGCACAATCAAGTATACCCTATCTCAGTGACCACGCAAAATCTCTTTAGTATCCGCTGCCTACTACATATATCTGACTAAACCGGTAGTAGTGCTATCATATCTCTAAGACTTTATAACAATCCAAGCAGTAAAGG
This sequence comes from Malania oleifera, assembly GCF_029873635.1. Taxonomy (NCBI): domain Eukaryota; kingdom Viridiplantae; phylum Streptophyta; class Magnoliopsida; order Santalales; family Ximeniaceae; genus Malania; species Malania oleifera. The sequence continues at coordinate 100,454,425 of NC_080418.1, read as the reverse complement.
AAATTAGTTAAATCAAAGCAAGTAAAGATGGTCTCGTGAAGAGTCTGTCACTAACAATCAAGATTACAATAGAGAACCAGAACAGGAATGTAAATTGAAAGCAATAAAGATGAAAGCAATTAAAAAGATCAATCCTTTGTATTAGAATCGTCTGTCACTAACAACTGTCTGTACAACTGAATGATCATCTAATCTACACAGAAAGCACAAAAGTTTTATCGGTTGTCACAAACCTTCGAATACGTTTGCACAAACCAAAACAGGTATTGAATACAACACTACTCCTACTCTAGATGGTTCTCAATGACGTCTTAAGTTTGTCACTAACCTAAGAGAGCCCAACAAGGAACCCTAAAAACATTTTCGAAGCTAATATTTATACCCAATAGGGTTTACAAGGCTTGGAATTCAAAATAGGAAAGTTCAGTACAAAATCTCGCATAGAAGATCGTCGTTGTCAACCAGGTTGCACCCTGTTTTTCCCTGGTTGCGCCCTAGTCGAAGCTGCTGGCCGAGATCTAGACCTGGTTGCCCCTATGGGTCTTGCTGGTCGAGAACTTGGTTGAACCTTGCAGCATTCTTCTCTCAATCTGAACCTTGGAGTCTGCAGTTTGAGACCTGGTCACCCTTTGTGTTATTGGTCATACCATATGGTCGAACAAAGTCTTTTCTCCTTTGATATTAATTGAGGTTTTAAGAGCTTGATTGAACATCTTACTTAGACTTTAAGTATACCAAATACTCCCTTAACTTCTCGTAATACTTAACTCCTTGATTTTAACTTGCATCCTAAAACACGAACAAACCTTGCGTAACTTTGAACTATGTTAACAAAGGGTACATACAAGATAAAATAAGACAAAAAAAGGGTAAATGAGGGTCTAAAATAATGCATTTTAGGGACTCATCACTAGGTTAAGCTACCTAGCTTGAAACCTTATTTGGCTCGTAGGAAAGGGTGAGAAACCCAGAAGAAATCAACAAAATAAACAAAGGAGATGATAAAAAAAAGAAAAGAGAAATTGAATTTTTACTTGTGCGAAATCTGAACTGAATAGCTTGGCATAGAGCTTTAAGCTCTCTACCCCCTCAAACTCTTGTTTGACCTACAAAACAAAAGAAAGAAAAGAGTGATAAAGGGATGTAGTAGATGGCAAGCAGTGCGCTAGGGATGCGGCAAATGGCAGACAACTGTGACAATGGCAGGTGGCAATTGGCCATGGTTGCAGTAGGTGACAAACGATTGGCCAACAACAACCAGACAGTGGCGGCGGGTGGCTTTCGGCAAATCACAAGCACCAGCAGGATGAGATGCATGATGGAGTGCGAGAGAGAATAAAGATTTGGGATGCGCGGGATTTTGTGGTAAGGGAAGAACGAGGATACTTTGGGAAGGTTTTAGTAATGATTATAAAAACAGTCACTAAAAGACCACTATTAATGATGGTCTGAAGCCATCACTAATTGTAGACTATTAGTGGCGAAACATTTCGTCACTAATAGATGAAAAATCGTTACTAATATATTTTCGCCTTTGTTAGAGCAGGAAAACCTACATTTACTGTTAAAGCTTGATATACATTGTTGGCCCACAACCTAATAGCTTCAGCTTTTAGGTAAAGTGGTAATCTAACATGGTATTAGAGCTGGTTACCAGGAGGTCCTGGGTTCTAGTTTTGTTGTCTGCAATTTAAAAAGAAAAAATATTGCATTCCTTATTATGGGTGTTATTTATCATGTGTTTATCTCTCCACGTGCTGTCGGGCTGCACGTGTGGGGGAATGTCAAAGCTTGATATATATTGCTGACCCATAACCTAATAGCTTAAGCTTTTAAGTAAAGTGGTAATCTAACAATATTAGTGAAAATATTAGTGACGAACTGAAAAACGTAACTAATAATGCATTATTAGTGATAGATGCAAGTTTTGTCACTAATAGCATATTATTAGTGATAATTTTCAGTTCGTTACTAAAAAATACCTTTTTTGAATGCATTGTGAAAGGGGAAGTACCAAGAAAAAATTTAATTGAGAATAGAAAATTAAGAATATTATGGAAAAAGAGAGACCGCAAAAGCTTACCTAACTAGTTGAAAAGAAGAAATTAACTAGAGGAGAAGGTGCTAGAAGGAACTTAGGGAGGACTAATTGAACAAAATTTCAAAACTTTAATGGCAATTGAGGGGATTCTATAGCAAGAAAATCAATGACCTAGATAAAAGAAGCACAAAAGGTTGAGATTCATTTGTATTTAGTGGTTGATTAAGTATGGACACTTAGACTACACACATAGTTGCCTCAAGATCATGGAGGCATATATTGAATACAACCCATTGGTAGTCTTATAGAGGAGACATATCCCATCACTCTCTAACCTTTAGGATCTTGAGATAACCAATGAAGGAAAAATTTTGTACCCTCACTCTCAACCCACATAGGTCAACAATAGCAGTTAGGATAAATGTGGCTATTGTGATGCTAAAGTAGTTGTAAATCTTTAAAGTAATTGCACCATTTTTGCCAATCAACAATTAAAAAACGTAGCAAATATGCTTTAAAATTAATGTCCTTTTCAAACTTGAAATAAAGTGCGCATAAACTTAAGTACAAGAGTGTTCCCTTATATTAAGGTACATGTAAGACTACAATTACTCTTACAAAATGTTCTTTCATCCTAAAATAACTTTAACATTGAAGGACTTTCTTTGGAATATTCTTTGGCTAATTTTGTCTTATTGGTCATCCTTGAAAACTTGGATTGAACAAACTAATCCATCAGTACATTTTCCTAATTTTTGAATCACATGTTGCATAATAATTTGTGTCCTTGGCCTTTCCTTTATCAATTATAATCAATGTATATTATAAATCTTTTTTTACGAATTTACTATTTATATATACATATGCGTGTGTGCATATATATCTTGATACATTGATCCTACACTGTGATGATATATAATGGAATAGACCAGCTGGCTAAACGCGTATATATAAATATGCATATAATCTTTCACGGGTTTCGCTTTTGGGAACGCATGGATTTGATTCACATTTGAATATGAATAAAGCAATGGATGTAAGCAAAAGAGGGAGCTTTTTATATTAGAATTATTTAATCGTTGCGGAGTTTTTTATGTTGTAATTATATTTAATGGTACCAGCAAGTGAGATTTTATTGTACTTGTTTTTGGGTAAAATATACATTGAAAATGGAGGCAAATCTCAAGGTAGATTTGACTTTAACGGGCGGTCAAAGGTCGAATTCACCTAGGAGAATAGTTAGGTTAATAAAAAATTTGGATCGATGAATTAATTAATGTCAAGTTTAAGTTAATTGTATTTGTAAGGGAATGTCAATATCACCTAGAAGGTACACCTATATATTAAACACATCTCTTGTCTAAATTTTGTATTTGGTGATGGGTCAATTTCCTTTACTTATATTTACACCAACCAAATAGTAATTTGACACATACCAAACATGGTTTGCTATCAAGACTTACTTCTTAAAATAGCCCCACAATGATCCTATATGTCAGGTGATGTATACCTTAATTTAGGTATTTGTAAGAGATTAGTTTACACAATGTCTTAATTAATTGACTTTTAAGGGATCAAGAGTTATTGGTGTATCATTATATTGTTATTTTATCTTGCAAGCTTTTAGATAATATTTTAATTTCAAGTTTGTTAACTTGTTCAAAATAGTATATGTAAATTCTACATCATCGATTGGTGTTGTTTTTGAAAAATACAAACTTTGGGAAGAGGGACCCTTGGCTGTATGGGCCACACTTGTGGAATATTTAGGGTTTGTTTGGTATCATTGTTGCTTCCTATTTTATAGTTCTACTCCTTCATAGCAAAACAACGCATTTGATTTTGTTGTCAATTTTCTATTTTTATTGTTGGTTTGCAACTGTTTGCCAAAAAATTGAAAATCAAATTTTATGGTTTTCAGTTATTTTGCCAAAAATTTTAATATTGAAATAGTTTTTTTGAATTAAATTATTCATTTTATACCTTTTAAATTAAAATCAAAATTTAATGATCATATAAATTTAAATATAATTAAAATAAAATTATATATAATTTTTTAAAAATAAAAATAAAATCAATTACAAAATAATTTTATTATTTTTCAATTGTCATGTCTAATAAAATTTTTATTGTAAAGTAAAACTTGAAAGTAGAACAATTAAGTAAAATAATTATAATAAATTTTATTTTATTATAGTAATTTTTTAATGTGCATTGTTTATAATTTTATTATTTTAATAATATTTTGATTTAAAGATGAAAATGAGAGTTTTCTTAATTAAGTTTTTAGCAATGATGTTTTATTACCATAATACCCTTATCATAACAAATATAAAAGTGCATGGGCAATAAAAAAGAACATGAATGTATATCATGAAATTATATTTATATAAAATTACCATAATACCCGTATGTGTCAAAATATAATATTTAATATATAATGTCCTCATATTTATCATAATGCCCTTAGTAATTACAAACATCAAATGCACCGGCAATCAAAATGAAAAGGAATGTATATTGTGAAATATTTACATGAAATTTATCATAAAGCCCTTGCATGCCAAAATATTATATTTAATATGAATGCATATTCTAACATTATGTTTACATAAAACTTCTCATTAATGTCATTATGTGTAAAAATATAATATTTTAGTAGTTATATATATATATATATATATATATATATATATATATATATATTCTTTTCCATTACAAACATTAATATATATATTTATGCACACACACAAAGGGGTGGGGGCAGAAAAATTAACAAATCAAGTCAAACTGCAAAATCAAACCATATTGACCCAAAAGATCCGTTAACCATTTTTGGTTTGAATTTTAAGTTTTTATTTATTTATTTTGGATTTATTTTCCATTTTGGTTCATTCAATAATCATGGTTAATTGAACTAGACAGAATTGAACCAATACATTAAAAAGATTTATATATACTTTATAAAATTTTAATAATATAAATAAAAAAATAATTGCATTTTTATAAGATTGATGCTTAAATTTTAATAATTAATATATAAAAATTATAAGTTGCTTATTAAGAAAGAAAAATATTAATTTGTAGTGCATTCAAATTTTAAATTAGGTCCAAATGTTCACGTTGCTTAACTATTGGATATTGGTCCAAAACCAATTTAGCTAATTTTAGTTAACAGTTTGAAATGATTCAATTTCATTTCACATTTTTTAGCAAATGAAACTTCAGTTATGTAAATAGTTTAGGAGATATGGTTCGGTTAAGTGAATCATACCTAACCCTATGTAAACGCACATCTACATATATATGAAGTCCTTCACATGCAAATGCTTTGGTGGGAGAGAGAGAGAGACATGGTTTGATTAAGTGAATCATACCTAGCCCTATGTATACGCACATCTACATATATATATATATATATATATATATATATATATATATGAAGTTCTTCACATGCAAATGCTTTGGTGAGAGAGAGAGGGAGGGAGAGAGAGAGAGAGATCAGTTAAGTGAATCATACCTAGCCCTATGTATACGCACATCTACATATATATATTTGAAGTCCTTCACATGCAAATGCTTTGGTGAGAGAGAGAGGGAGGGAGAGAGAGAGAGAGATCAGTTAAGTGAATCATACCTAGCCCTATGTATGCACACATCTACATATATATGAAGTCCTTCATATGCAAATGCTTTGGTGTGTGTGTGTGTGTGTGTGTGTGTGTGTGAGAGAGAGAGAGAGATAGAGAGAGAGAGAGAGAGAGAGAGATGGTTCGGTTAAGTGAATCATTCCTAGCCCTATGTATACGCACATCTACATATATATGAAGTCCTTCACATGCAAATACTTTGGAGAGAGAGAGAGAGAGAGAGAATTAAAAGAGATTTAGCTACTACGATAGAAGAGGCAAATAGAAGCTTCTTAGCTCAACAAGCTAAGTGTCACTACCTTAAGAACAGTGACAGAAGTACAAGGTTCTTCCACTCCTTGATGAGAAGGCACACTATCAAAAACCATATTGCTGCAATTACTAAGGATGATGGGGAGAGTACCAGATCCCAACAGCAGGTGGCAGAGGAGTTTTTGACCTTCTACAAGAAATTATTGGGGTCTGAAGAGGTGTGCAGACTTGTTAACACCTTGGTAATTGATTGTGGTCCAATTTTAGTTAAGGAACAAGCTAAGGTGATGGTGGAGGAAGTCTCTGACAAGGAAATCAAGGATTCCCTATTCAGTACTGGGGAAGATAGATCTCCAGGTCCGGATGGATTCACCTCTGGTTTCTTTAAAGGGGCTTGGAACATAATTGGGAAGGAGTTTACTTTGGCAATTTAAGAATTTTTTGTTCATGGGAAGCTCCTCAAACTGATCAACAGAATTGCTATTTGTCCCATTGCTAAGTCATAGCATGCAAACACATTTCAAGATTATAGACCCATCTCATGTTGTAATGTTCTGTATAAGGTAAATGCTAAGATCTTGGCCAATAGGATCAAGCCATGGCTAGAGGTTTTGGTGAACAAAGCACAGTCTGCCTTTATTGGGCATAGATGTATGATTGAGAACATATACTTGGTGCAGGAACTAGTTAGGAAGTATGCTAGGAAGAGGGTTTCTCCTAGATGCATGCTCAAGATTGACCTAAAAAAGGCTTATGACTCTATTTCCCGAGATTTTCTAAGGAGTATGTTGGAGCTCCTGAAGTTTCCTAAGGCCATGAAGGGGTGGATGATGCAATGTGTAGGCACTACTTCCTATTCTCTGTCTATAAATAGAGGTATGTATGGATTGTTTGAAGGTAAGAAGGGTCTCAAAAACAAGGTGACCCCTTATCCTATTCTGTTTGTGATTTGCATGGATTATTTGTCGAGATTGTTGAAGTCTCTGGAAAGCAGTCTTGAAATCATATTTCACCCAAAATGTGCATACCTTAAGATCACTTACCTGGCCTTTGCAGATGACTTGACATTGTTTGCAAAAGGTGATTATTCTTCAATTAAGAAGGTCATGGAATGCTTGGATCTGTTCTATGAATGCTCAAGGCTGAGAGCTAGTGTGTTGAAATATAACCTATACTATGCAGGTTTAAATGACAATGCTTTAGATGAAATTGAGAGTTTAACTGGGTTTCCTAGAGGGGAGTTTCATTTTTAGATATCTAGGAATCCCTTTGACTTCCACGAGACTTAACACAATGCATTTCTCCTCTTTTATCAACATAATAGGTAACCAGATTGGCTTACGGCCAGCACACTCTTTATCTTATGTAGGAAAATTGGAGCTCATTAACTTAGTGATGCAGGGGGTGGAATTTTTTTGGCTCTCAATTTTCTCCATCCCCAGTGCGGTTGTGGTTTATGTGGTAAAACTCTATAGGGTTTTCCTACAAGGAGGTAGGAAATGGTCTCTAGTTGCTTGGAAAGAAGTGTGTTTACCAAAAAAGGAGGGTGGATTGGGGATCATGGATTTGAAAAGCTGGAATAGGGCTCTCCTATCAAAAACCCTGTGGAATATCCATGCTAAAAAGGATTCCCTGTGGTATAGATGGGTGAGTCATGTGTATTTGAGAGGAGGGAGTATCTGGGAGGCTTCAGCAAAGCATGAAGACTCTCCTTTGTTTAAAAAGATGATAGTGATCAAAGACTTGCTGATTTTGCAGTGCAAAGATAGGAGTTTGGCTGAATCTCAGCTAAGCAAGTGGGAAGTGGATGGGCAATTTCACTGCTCCGAGGCTTACCAGTTTTAGAGAATAAAGGGAAGGAATGTCCCTTGGAAAAAGTTAATTTTGAAGAATGTTAATGTGCCAAAACACTCTTTTGTTCTCTAGTTGGTTGCAAGAGGGAAGCTATTGACTAGCGACGAATTTAGAGTGGAAGTGGTGGATAAAAACTATGTGTTCTACGGTAATGAGTTGGAAACACTTAACCATTTGTTCTTCAAATGCAGAATCTCATTTACTAGATGAGACTTTATTAAGAGACGGCTGAGATTGACTAGGGCCATGGCAACGATCAAAGCTAGTCTTAAATGGCTCCTTAAAGAAGGAAGAGGCAATGGAGTACAAGCAGTAGCCAAGAGAGCTTGTCTTGCCATCACAGTTTATTACCTATGGCACTTTCGCAACAAAAGGAGATTTGAAGGAATTGTCACCCATCTAGATGCTATTGTGAAAGTGATCCAGACTTTCAATTTTAGAATAGTGTATGATAAATTTCCCTTCCTTTGTACTTGAATTGAAGTTATGTTGGCCTATAAGCCCTTGGGAATGACCAGGTTTTGGTTTATTGAGTGGTAGTTATATGACCTTAGGGTGTCCCAGTTTGAGTTATATCTGTTGCTCCTTGGTTGTGTGTGAGCTTTGGGCTCCTTTCCTGGGTATGCCCAGAGTATTTGTACATACCCATTTTGGTCTATAATTATAATTTTCTGATAAAAAAAAAGAAGAAGAAGAAGAAGAAAGAGAGAGAGAGAGAGTTAGGCGAAACCCCATCTATATCCATCCATAAAACCATAACCCCTAAATCCATCCAAGTTTATATATCTAACAAACAATTTAGAAAATACCCTAATTAGAATACATCATTCTTCATCTTTTATCTTCAAGAAAGGTCAATACCCAAATATCTTTCCCCTCATTAGGGATGCTAAAGAAAAATTGGTTGTTGAATGATCACAACTAATTAAACAAGTTGCTTTATACCTTCATTTCTTTGTGAGACAGTGTAGCTTCAGTAGTCCTTCATTAATACTCCTTTATTTGGCCAGCCTACAAGACCAAATACTACAATTAAACCTTTTAGAATACTTGTATATATGCACCTAAGATGGCAGCAGCCTCTTTGATCATCTCTCCAAAATAGTCATCATACTATGTAGGGATACGAAGAATTATAGTAATTAAGTAAATAAAAGAAAGGAGAGAAAATAATTTTTCAAAAGGGGGATTGAGTAGGGTTTTGTTGACGAGCGCAGAGTGCTCGTCGACGAACAGGCTTCTTGGGTACGTCGACGTGAATGCATGTCTCGTCAACGAGAATTCACCGAGAGGGTTATTCTCAGGGCCTGAAACTCGTCGACGAGGGTCAGTGCTCGTCTACGAAAGTCCTTCTTGGACTCGTCGACGAAGCGCCATGGCTCGTTGACGAGACCATGTGGACAACACTCTATATAAGATCAAAAATCACATTTTCCAACGAGAAACCTGCACTTTCTCTCTTTGAAATTCGCCCCTCTGACTTCTCTCTAGATTTCCAGCTTCGATTCTTGCCGGTTCAACCATTGGAAGCCGCCATGCTACTCCTAGGAATATTCTTTTTAAGTCTGCTGGAGTAGTTCTTTAGTTAAGCCAACTTTGGCATCATCCCAAAATCTGGGTAAGTTGATTATTTTAAACTTTATAAGGTATTTGATGTTTCTAGACTGAGAAAAATGCTTTAAATAGAATAATACTCAAGTTTTGTTAGGGAAAATGTAATTTCAGGGTGTTGAACTTGGAACACCATAGGAGTAGGTTTGGTTATTTTCATAGGCTTCTCAGTAAGTCAGGTAAGGGGATAAATTAAGTTGGCATTTTTCATGGAATTATTTATTATTATACAACATTTATTTTCAGGAACATATGTATGTTATAGAACTATGTTTGGGAATACTACTGTTGAACAGGGAAATAATTTTAATACATTTTATAAGAAAACATGATTTCAGAACAAATTATGAGTTTATGAGGCTACTTAGATTTGTGTGGCATATTTCCATAAAAATTATTTTATATTAAAATATTAAGATTTTTCCAAGATAAGCATGTTATAGTAATTTTCAGGAAAACCATAAAAATAGTACAAGAACTATGGTTTTAAGAATATTATGTTAAAAAGTGTAAGAATTTCATGTACAAGTACGTCATGTTATGCTGGCACCGGTGTCATGATTTTTTTTACGTTATGATATGACGGTGTAAGTGCCGTAATTATGCATGTTATGTCAAGTTTCAAGAAAATATAAATCATGTCATGTTTTACTCTCAAATATGAAACTGCTAAGTTTAATATCATGAAATGTATTATATGTTATCACAACCTGAATAGTTTAGTTTAGTTTCATGAAGCACGGTACCATAGCTATATGTTCACATTTACGTTAGCTATCACACATCTTATGTAGAGTGTGGGAGATGGCAATCGATGTGGCTTTATGGGAGTGTTGTAGTTCCCTTGGTAGTCCGACACAAGTGGAACAAGCACATCGTACTTATACACTTGTGTTTGACTTAACATGGTCGGTCAGCCATTGCTAGGTCCCACCTTCGGGTCGCACAATCCTGTCATGTGGGGTGCAAGACATGACAACAGCTAACTATCTATCTATCTTGGGTAATAATTCAAGTATGATATGGTTATACAAGATGATTTTTTTTTTCAATATAGAAATTTAGTATGTTAAATTATGTTATGATAAATCATTTTTTATTCAGATATGATACAATTATTTTTACCAATTATGAATTATGTATTATTTATATGTATGTCATGAAAAATACACATGTTGCCACACACTGATATTAGTTTATCTCCCTTACTGAGAGGTGTCTCACCCTAGCATTATAAACATTTTAGGAAATCTAGATAGGCAGGCGGGCCGAGCTCCGTAGTAGTAGAAATTGATTGAACTACCCTGTTTGAAGGGTAAGTAGGTGAACTAGGATCAAATTATTTTTGGGTTATGATCCAAGGTTGACTTTTTTATCCTTTTAGGATGTTTGTACTTATATGACAAAATTAATAAAACTCTGGTATTGTGACTGGTTGGATGATATGTATGTAATTTATATTTTCTGTTACTTAGGTATCAGAAATGTATCACAGGTATTTCCTCGGTACCCACGAGTCCAGGTTGATTTTGATTAGTCTAGTTTATAAGCAGGTTAACAGGGTTATTATGTATGTTGTTATATATATATATATATATGAAAAAATAGGTAGGTCGTTATAATTTGGTATCAGAACCTAGGTTGTTAGGTTCTGTAGACTTTAGAGTGCAGTGGAAAATAATACCAGAGTATAGGAATAGATTAGGAATTCAGTGAGTCACTATTGGGGAATGAAGAAGAGTATTTAGAGCTTTGTTCTGTGATTGGGAAGTAGGATTTTCGTGGTGATTTATGTGTCTTTCCTAGGGTGACGATTTCAGGAAAGTCATAGTAAACTATTGTTGTGTTGTATTTCTCAATTACTGGACTGTATCTTAAATTGATAATAAGGACAATATATTAATTCATAGCATGAGATTTTGATTAGATAAATATGTTAGTTATGTTATGTAGATAGGATCCCCAAACTATGTTTATTTCCTTTTTAGAATGGATCATGGTTGCAACAACATAAATGTTGGAGGTAGTGGCAACATAGGGCCTTTTAGCATTGGTGGCAATTATTCTGTTCAAATGCTACGTAGTGCAGGCCAGCAAGTTATGACAGATAATGTAAGGAATTTTTAGGGGACGGAACTGGTCACCCGTTGATCCGGGCTGCTCTATCGAGCAATTCACCTATATGAATCCCTCGACTTTTTATGGGAAGGACTGATGCAATTACTACGAATGAGTAGATCCAAGAGATGGAGGGTATATTAGCAAGTCTTCACTATGCAGACAAACAAAAGGTGTTGTGTGCTATTTCTAAGATGACTTGAGAGGCCAAGCGTTGATGGATGGCAGCAAAGTTACTTGAGGAACAAAAACTGGTATAAGTGACCCTAATGCGGAATCATTTTAAAGAAATTTTATGTGAGTAATACATTTTCCCTTCCATTTAGGATGCTCGGACGGAGGAGTTTATGGAATTGAATTAGAGAAAGAGGCCTATGCCTCCTAGGTTTCAGGTGGGGCCTAGCCAAGGTCCAAGGAGGAGAGGTGGACCTAGCGGTGGTCAGAGGCAGGAGACAGGGAGCTATGAGGTTCAGGGTGGGCAAAACTATCATGTTTGCCTGACATGTTGGAAAAGACATAGGAGAGAGTGTCGAGCAGGGAGAGGTGTCTACCATTGCTGCGGTGTACCGGGACACTTAGTACGAGATTGCCCTACATCACCTGGTACTGCACCTGCTCCCGGGCCGCACCGAGGAGGTTATCAGGTGCCTTGTGGAGGCTAGTAGAGGAATGTAGCCTCGGTAAGAGTTTATGCTTTGACGTCGGGAGACGCGAAGGCCACAAATGACGTCGTGATAGGTACATTTACTGCTTTATCATATCAAGCTATTGTTTTATTTGATACAGGTACCACCCACTCTTTTGTGTCTACGAGATATGTTATATTGTCAGGTGTTGAGACACATTTATTAGATGTTGAATTGTCAGTAGCAACACTGACAAGGTCAGTGGTGAGGTGTCGTAGGGTGCTCAGGGGTTACCTAGTAGAAATTTAGGGGAGAGTATTACCAACTGACCTAATTGTGTTAGATTTGCATGGAATCAATGTAATATTGGGTATGGACTGGCTGGCTACCACCATGCTAGTATCGACTGTCATCTGAAAGAGGTGATTTTCAGACCACCAGGAAAGTAAGAATTTAGATTTGTGGGGTCGCAGGTGCATTCCCCACCTCAGTTAGTGTCTGCCATGCAGGCAAGAATACTATTTCTAAATGGATGTCACGGGTTTATGGCTTATGTAAAGGAGGTGACAGAAAATGAATTGAAGCTTGTTAGTACACTAGTGGTTAAGAAGTTTCTAGACGTTTTTCTAGAAAAACTACTTGGATTGCCTCCTGACCGTGAGATAGATTTTTCTATTGGCTTACTTCCAGGGACGACGTCGATCTTTAAAGCTCCTTACCGAATGGCTCCAGTAGAATTGAGAGAATTGAAAGATCAGTTGCATGATTTATTGAATAAAGGGTTTATTAGACCCAGTGTATTGCCTTAGGGAGCCCCACTTTTATTTGTGAAGAAGAATGACGGGTCTATGAGGATATGGATAGATTACAGGGAAATAAATAAAGTAACAATTAAGAACAAGTATCCTTTACCTTGTATAGATGACTTATTTGATCAGCTTCAGGGTATACGAGTCTATTCCAAGGTCGACCTTAAGTCAGGTAATTATTAAGTGAAAGTTAAAACTGAAGATATCTCAAAAACAGCTTTCAAGACCAAGTATGTGCATTATGAATTCCTAGTTATGTTATTTGGTCTGACGAATACTCCAACTATATTCATGGATTTGATGAATAAAATCTTTCACCAATATTTAGACCAGTTCGTTGTGGTTTTCATTAATGACATACTGGTTTACTCGAGAAGTTTTGAGGAGCATGAGACGCACTTAAGGGTAGTACTTCAAATGCTCAGGGAAAATAAATTGTATGTCAAGTTTAGCAAATATGAATTTTGGTTAGAGAAAGTTATGTTTTTGGGACATGTTATATCAGGAGATGGAATTTCAGTAGATCCTAGCAAAATAGAGGCGGTGGTGAATTGGGCCAAGCCGAGGAACATACAGGAAGTCAAAAGTTTCTTAGGACTGGTAGGTTATTACCGACGGTTTGTAGAAGGATTCTCAGCATTATCAAGGCCTCTAACACGACTAACCAGAAAGAATACCAAGTTTGAGTGGGACGACAGTTGTGAACAGAGGTTCCAGGAATTGAAACAGAGGCTTGTCACAGCACCAGTATTGACTATTTCGTCGGAAGGTGATGGTTACGTAATTTACTGTGACACATCTTTGAAGGGGCTTGGATGTGTATTGATGCAGTAGGGAAAAGTGGTAGCATATGCCTCTTGACAATTAAAAGAATATGAAAAGAATTATCCCACTCATGATCTAGAATTAGATGCAGTGGTTCATGCACTGAAGATTTGAAGGCATTATCTGTACGGAGAGAGATGTGAAATATTTTCAGATTATAAAAGTTTAAAATACTTCTTCACGCAAAAGGAGTTGAATATGCAGCAAAGAAGATGGTTAAAGCTCATCAAGGATTATGATTGTACTATTAGTTACCATCCAGGTAAAGCTAATGTGGTGGCTGATGCTTTGAGCCGAAAATCAAAGGAAACAATACAATTAGCAGTAGTAATTCAACATCCGATCTAGATGGGCTTGGAGAGGCTTAACGTGGAATAAATAGAAAGTGATTACCAGACATTTATTGCCAACCTGGTGGTGCAGCCTACCCTATAGGAAAACATTAAAGCAGTCCAGAAAAATGACGTTAAGTTGATGAAGTTGATAGAAAAGGTACAAGACGAACAGGGGGAGGAGTTCAGTATATATAACAACGGAGCTCTGAGGTTCTGTACCAGGCTATTCATGCCTGCAAATGAGGATATAAGAAAGACGATCTTTGAGAAGGCTCACAAGTCCCTGTACACGGTACATCTAGGTAGTACTAAAATGTATAGGGATTTGCAAGAGTCTTTCTGGTGGAGCGGCATGAAGAGGGAGATTGCCGACTTTGTGTAGCAGTGTTTGACGTGCTAGCAGGTAAAGGCTGAGAACTAGAGAACGGCGGTCCAGTTATAGCCACTTTACATCCTGAAGTGGAAATGGGATCACATTTCTATGGACTTCGTGACGGGTTTACCGTCGATACGACAGGGACAAAATGCTATTTGAATGGTCGTAGATCGATTGACAAAGACCACTCACTTTATCCCTATCAAAGTCAACTACTCCATGGGCCGATTGACAAAAATATATATTCAAAAGATAGTACGATCACATGGTGTGCCAGTATCTATAGTTTCAGACCGAGACCCACGTTTCACGTCATGGTTTTAGAGGAGCTTGTAAGAGGCTCTGAGATCTCAGTTATCATTCAGCACAACATTTCATCCTCATATGGACAGGCAGTTAGAGAGGACGATTCAAATATTAAAGGATATGCTACGGGCATGTGTGCTGAATTTTGGGGCTAGTTGGACCCAGTATTTGCCGTTAGTAGAATTTGCATGCAATAACAGCTATCAGACTAGCATCGACATGAAACCTTACAAGGCGCTATATGGTAAGAGATGTCGTTCTCCTCTATACTAGGATGAGGTTAGTGAGATGCGAGTTTTGGGACCAAAAATAGTGTAGCAGGCACACGATAAAGTCCGGGTTATTAGAGAAAGAATTAGTGCAACTCAAAGTTGGTAGAAAAGCTATGTAGACAATCACTACTGAAAATTGGAATTCGAAGTAGGAGATCATGTATTTATGAAAATAGCACCATTGAAAGGTACTATGAAGTTTGGGAGGAAGGGTAAGTTGAGCCTTGGGTTTATTGGCCCTTTCAAGATACTTGAGAGAGTAGGGTTAGTTGCCTACTGACTAGCTTTACCAACAATTTTATCCAGAGTACACAACATATTTCATGTTTCTATACTAAGAAAATACGACCTAGATCCCTCCCACGTGATTAGTTATGTAGAGATAGAGCTCGAAGAATCACTGGCTTATGAGGAGATACCAGTGCAGATCTTAGACAGGAACATGAATTGCGTAATAGAAGAATTCCATTAGTAAAAGTCCTGTGGAGGAATAATGCGGTGGAAGAAGCTTCATGGGAGCTTGAGAAAGAAATACGATAGAAATACCCGCATCTATTTTAGTAGGGATCAACAGAAATCAGGAAAAGATGCAGGTAAGTATGTTAAGTTTCTTTTGTGTAGGTTATTTAGTACACGTAATAATTTTCTGTTAGTAAGTAGTACTTTGGTTTGGGAGAAATTTTCTTTTATGTATTTGTAATCTCCCAGAATCCTGAATGTAATCACGGTATTCCTTTGTGACAAGTGAGGGTAAATAATAAAATAAGTAACTCATTTTCCTCAAAAGATGGTGTTCAATATAGATAGTAAATTTCAAGGATGAAATTTTATGAGGGGAGAATGTAGAGACCTGAAAAATTATAATAATTAAGTAAATAAAAGAAATGAGAGAAAATGATTTTTCAAAGGGGGTTGAGTAGGGTATCGTCGACAAGTGCAAAGTGCTCATCAATAAACAGGCTTCCTGGGTGCATCGACGTGAACTCATGTCTCGTCGATGAGAATTTACCAAGAGGGTTATTCTCAGGACCTGAAACTCGTTGATGAGGGTCAGTGCTTGTCTATGAACCTCTATGTTGGACTCGTCGACAAGGCCACGTGGACAGCACTCTATATAAGACCAAAAATCACATTTTCTAGTGAGAAACCTGCATGCAACCTCACTTTCTCTCCCTAAAATTCGCCCCTCTGACTTCTCTTTAGATTTCCGGCTTCGATTCTTGCTGGTTCGACGAACGAAAGCCGCCACACTATTCTTAGGAAGATTCTTTTTAAGTCTGCTGGAGTAGTTCGTTGGTTAAGCCAATTTGGGCACCATCCCAAAATCTGGGTAAGTTGGTTATTTTAAATTTTATAAGGTATTTGTATTTTTGGACTGAGAAAAATGCTTTAAATAGAATAATACTGAAATTTTGTGGGGAAAAATGTAATTTTAGAGTGTTGAGTTGGGAACACCACAGGAGTAGGTTTGGTTATTTTCGTAGGCCTCTCAATAAGTCAGGTAAGGGGATAAATTAAATCAGCATTTTTTATAAAATTATTTATTATTATACAACATTTATTTTTAGGAAAATATCTATGTTATAAAACTATATTTAGGAATACTACTGTTGAATAGGGAAATGATTTTAACACATTTTATAAGAAAATATGATTTCAGAAAAAAAAATTATGAGTTTATGAGGCTACTTACACTTGTGTGGCATGATATTTCCATGAAAATTATTTTATATTGAAATATTAAGATTTTTCCAAGATAAGCATCTTATAGCATTTATCAGGAAAACTATAAAAACAATACAAGAACTATGGTTTTAAGAATATTATGTTAACAAGTGCAAGAATTTCATGTACAAGTACATCATGTTATGCCGGTGCCGGTATCATGATTTTTTTTTACATTATAATATGATGACGTAAATGCCATAATTATGCATGTTATGTCAACTTTCAAGAAAATATTATCATGTTATGTTTTACTCTGAAATATGAAATTGCTATGTTCAATATCATGAAATGTATTATATGTTATCACAACTCGAATAGTTTAGTTTAGTTTCACGAAGCATGATACCGTAGCTATATGTTTATGTTTACGTTCACATTAGTGTTACCACACATCTTGTGTACAATGTGAGAGATGATAGTCAATGTGACTTTATGGGAGTGTCGTAGTTCCCCTGATAGTGCGGCATAGGTGGAATAGGCCTATCTTACTTACACACCTATGTTTGACTTAGCATGGTCGGCCAGTCATTGCTAAGTCCCTCCTTCGGGCCGCACAACCTTGTTATGTGGGGGGCAAGACATGACAACAACTAACTATCTATCTATCCTGAGTAATAATTCAAGTATTATATGATTATACAAGATATATATATATTTTTTTTAGTATAGAAATTTAGTATGTTAAACTATGTTATGATAAATCATATTTTATTCATATTGTTTTTACTAGTAATGAATTATGTATTATTTATATGTATATCACGAAAAATACCCATATTGCCATGCACTAATATTAGTTTATCTCCTTTACTGAGAGGTGTCTCACTCCAACATTACAAACATTTCAGGAAATCCAGATTGGCAGGCGGATTGAGTTCTGTAGCAGTAGAGATTGACTGAACTACCCTTTTTGAAGGGTAAGTAGGTGAACTGGGTCAGATTATTTTTGGGTTATGATCCTAGGTTGACTTTTTGGTCCTTTTGGGATGTTTGTACTTATATGACAGAATTAGTAAAACTCTGGTATTGTGATTGGTTGGATGATATGTACATAATATATGTTTTCTGTTGCTTAGGTATCATAAATGTATGACAGGTATTTCCTCGGTACCCACGGGTCCGAGTTGATCTTGATTAGTCTAGTTTATAAGCAGGTTAATAGGGTTATTATGTATGTTGTTATATATAAAAAATAGGTAGGTCATTACAGACTACCAGTTCTCTTTTGCTTTCTGTTTCATCTGCATTTCTAGTTAAACTCGAACAAGACATCTCTACATTAAAAAGAAGCTAGTAATGAAATTTCATAGTTATTTTTTGGGCAACTCAACATACTATAAAGAACCATGCTATAAGATGCCCTAGCCATGAACACAACATGGACGACTGGAAGAAGTTGTTCATAGCTGGGGCATCTTATGGCATGCTATAAGAAAAAATGCTTCACGATAAAGAAAAGCAAAGATAATATTGATAAGAACCACCACCAACAATAATAACAATAATAATTGAAAAGTAAGGTGTACTCCAACGAGGGAGAGGGGGGGAGGGGGTGAACTGGGTTTTAAAATTTCTTTGGAAACTGTAATATAGTATAGCCCTTTTCATATTAAAATAATTACAATCACATAATTATAATTGATTTGCGATGACCAACACTCAATCCAAGATTTAGTATTTATTGTTGAATGATGATAACGGTTAGAACTTCAATATTTAGAATTCAGCTTTTCAATATATCAATCCAATTAATAAGGTAAGTTTGATCTCTTAATATGAAATAAAATAGAAATTTCAGCAAACTTCCAAAAATTAGATTTTGATATCAAACGAGTTACTTGAGTTTAAGTATGTTAATAAACTTTGATATTTATCAACGTACTTCCTTTAATCAAGGTTTCCACAATCAACGTACTTCCTTTAATCAAGGTTTCCGCAATTCCCAATAACTATTTAATTTCCAGCAATTAAGTAAATATCCCTGCAATTTATATATGTAGAAAATTAAAGAGAATAGGGAAGAGAAAGACACCGAGATTTTACGAGGTTGGACTATACCCGCCTACATCCTCGCCTTAAGCAAACCACCCAAAGATTTCACTATACAACTCCCTTAACCGGGCGGAGCAAACCGTTTACACACTCCTTAAAGTAGGATGAAACCTTTCTCTCCAAGTGATACCCCACGCTCTGTAGTCCAACGATTCAACAATCCTGAATCGTAAAAAACAACAAGAACAATTCTGTGTACAAAAAGCACTCTTAGTAAGAGCAGATTAGTACAAGTGAATACAACAATATACTTCAATCAAATAAGAATATAGAAATATGAAGATGAAGTAATTTATCACCGAGATTCTTTCTTGGATTTAATGACTAAGAAAAACGTGCCAAAAATCATGAGCTTTTTCTCAGCAAAATCACTGCAAGTTGATTAGCAAGAGTAGTAGCACAATAGCTTTGAGAAGTAGAGAGTATATAGCTTGATTGCTGCTTGATGGTGTATTAAACTTTAGGTTTATCATGCATTTATAGAGTTAAAAATTAATTTTTTGTGTTGACCAAGTTGCTTGCTCGGAGTTTTTCCCAAATTTTCACAAAGTATGAGGGTCAAGCAATCAAATTTAGAAAGTTTCCCTCGCTATTATAAATTTAAAATCACGAAGGTTAGTCGCCTGATCCCGAAGGTCAGTCGTCGGTGCCTTTTAAATTTCTGTTTTCAGCGTATTTTTGCAACATAGTACAGGGTCAGTTACCTGATCCTAAGAGGTCAGTCGTCTGACTCAATTTTGTCTGCTTTCACTTAAAGTATCAATCGCCTGACTTTTTGTCACCTTCAACCACCCTTCAGTATTTTGGGTATAACTTTCACTAGAAATTTCTAAATAAGATGATCTTAGTATCAAAAGAAAGTTAAGAAAAAATCCTACAACTTTTATTTTGATCATTTTTTAAGATAGGAAGCCATTGATAGAGAAAACTGGTCATCAATGCAACTATAGAAAAAAGAAGTGAATTTGGAGAATCCTGTTTTGGTATTTTTCATTCCAAAAATAATTTGAACCCTTTTGAAATAACTTTTGATCTTATAAAAATATTTTCCAAGTAGTTTAAAAGGTATCTAGGTCCAAGTAATTAACCTAAGAGTTTCTTGTATCCATATTGAAATAGTTTGAAGTACTTACATAAGATTTCTTAAAAGACTATAACTTTCTAAGCGCCAAGTCTTCATATATTTGCTTTGCTCTCAGTGTCTTCACGTATTTGCTTTAACTTCCTTCATGTTTGACTTGACTTTAAGCTTCAATAGTCTTTAACTTCATAAGATCTTGTAGCATTAAGTTTGAGCTTTTAAAAGACTTTGTCAAGCACTTGTTCTTAAACACTTGAGTCTTGAACCATCACTTAGCCAAATATGTTAAGTTCATTTGCTTTGTTATCATCAAAACAAGATTTTAAACTTTGTGAGACCAACAATAATAAAATAAATGCCGAATATCAATAGCAACACAAAAATAATGGGTATTAATGCACTTTAACAAACATAAAACCCCATCTTACAATAAGATACAAGGCTATTAATTCACTTTACGAACCCACAGACTCTTGTTGTGACAACCTGCTTAATTTTCACATTTTTTTTTTTTTATATTACAAAATCACAAAACTCAACTCAGCAGATCATAATTCGCCTGGACCTGTGGGTACCAAAGATACATCAGAACACGTAACGGAAGCCTAAGCAGCAGGAAACATACAATCACAATATTATAAATACGAAAACATTCATCACATTACCATAAATACTAGAGTCATTATATCCACTGTATTTCAATATATACATCCCAAAAACAAGATCTAGGACATTTCATAAAAAAAAAACGAACTGTCCCTACTAAAACTTGCCCTTCAATGAGGGCACACAAACAGCACTAGATCAGCGGGACTTTTCTCGCTCTCCTATCTGGGGCTCTTGAAAAGTTTATAAAATTTTGGAGTGAAGCACCTCTCAGTAAGGAAAATAAACTAATACCAGTGCGTGGCAACATGAGTATTCCGTCTTATACATATACCATACTGAACATATTCAGTAACTGTTTTGTCAAATCTAGGAAAACATATATATCATCAAAACATGTCAGAACATATTGCATTTTCATAAACATATTTCATCTCATATAATAATAATACAAAAATATTTTTAGTAAGTTAGCTGACTGTTGTCATGTATTACCCCTACATGATTGGGTTGTGTGGCCCGAAGGCAAGACCTAACAATGGTTGACTGACCACTGCCAAGTCAAAAGTACAGTCTGTAAGTCTGATGGGTCTGTTTGACCTTGTCCATACATCAGGGGCGCTCACACACTTCTTAAAAACAACATTGACCATCCAATCTCACACCACTTCGTACAGCGGTGTTAATACAAATATCATGATCATGATGACTATGGACACATAGCAACGGTACCGTGCAAGTGCTAGCTTAGACCAATCAAACCAAGTTCTGATATCATATAATATATACTGAAACTGTGATACATGGATATCTCATATCATTAATTATCAGATCAATCATATCATTTTTCATATATACGTATATCATGAAAAATTATCGGCCCGTATGCCGACAAATTATAGCACAGCCCGTACACTAGCAAATCATTTTCATAACTCGGCCCATACGCCAACAATCATTTCCATAGCTCGGCCCGTACGCTGGCAAACATACACATAGCTTGGCCCGTACGCCGAAAAATATATCAAAATCTCGGCACATACGCCGGAAAATATATCAAAATCTCGGCCCATACGCCGGTTTTTCCATTATAAAAATCTGTACCATTAACACATTCCCAGAAAACAGTATTTCATAACATTTTCTACTCATGCCACACTAACATGTTTTTCACATATTCAACATACCATCATTTTCAACAGTATTTTCCCAAATATAAATTATATATATATTTATTTATTTCCTAAAATCAAATTCTAAAACAATATAAATATTTTCATAAAATACTAACTTAGTTTATCCCTTTACTTGATTCTTGAAAAGCTCCTAAGAAAATTTGTCCCGCACCCGTAGGGTTTCCAACTCAACACCCTGGAGACAACATTCCCCAAAACTAAAGTTTAGTATTTCTATGTGTGTATCACTTCCTACAACTGTCAATTAACCAAATATTGAGTAGAAAGTCTTACCCTAAATTTGGGATGATTTTCACTTCAACCCCACTGACGATCCGCTCCAACAGATTTGTAGAGAACTTTCCCAAGAGCGTCGTGGTGGCTTCAAATCATCGAACAGGCGAAAATCCGGCCCAAAATCTTAGTGAGAAGGAGGAGAAACCGTATGAGGAGAGAGAGGAATTCGGGACAAGAAAATAACTGAAAATTCTCGTTTAACCCTATTTATATTGCGGGATTCGTCAACGAGTCACGTCACCTCGTCAACGAACTTCAACCCTCGTCGACGAATTTCAGGTTTCCACAAATCCTCTCTCGGTATCTTCTTGTCGACGAATCCTATCCTTGTCGACGAGCTCCTGTTATACCCTCGTCGACGAGTCCCCTGTATTCGTCGACAAGGAGTTGAAAAAATTCCTCGGGATTATCCTTTCCAAAATGTAACGTCGTCGACTGCTTCCGTCTATTTCCGGTTTCCATTTCCATTTCTTTTTATTATTTAAATACCATTATTTTTCAGATCGTTACATTTGTTATGCAAGCCATTGCTGTGTTTAGGAGTGCAAGGACCCATCCTCAATTTGACTCAAATTTAACACAATCATTTTGTACCAAAATCCAAAGGTTGAATCTTGAGCTATCAATTATCTTGGTGAAAATCAAATATCAAACGTCAAACATAGTATAAAAGATTTGGACGAGTTAATTGAAGCCTTCTCAATAGTAAAATGGAATCTACAACTACAAGCAAGGGAACGGAAGCAGTACAAAGCACATCAACATAATTGTGTTATTCTGGTGGTGCTCAAGCTTGATTTTGGTTCAGTGACCTGAAGGGGCAGAGGCTATGAGGTTCAACTTCATTCAGCATACAAGTAATTTAAGAAAAAAGATACTGTGTCAATAGCAGAATAATTAGAGACTAAACAAGTGATCTGAGTTTTAAGTTTTAAATACAAGTTTCCTACTAAAAGAAATTTGGTTTGGATTGAAAGATTTAACTCCAAGTTTCGCAGCACAAAAAGGACTAGAACACCTTAAACGGTACAAACTTTGGTGACAACAAAGACTAACACTTTATCAATCAAGAATTTAGAATAAATCTTGTCCGTTAGTAAGCGAATTGCGGTGGGGTTGTCAAATCAGGGCTGGCAGGATTGTGTACTGACATCCCTTTGGGGCTCCTATCTCTGCTGTCCAATAGCTACATGCCATGTTCGCAAAGCTTATGTTTTGGTTAATGTGTATTTATTTTTGAGAAAAATGTCGCAGCATAGTTTAATATTATACGCTGGTATTTTTATAGCCTTAAACATATTTTCAACTATATTATGTATAGTTTAAATTACAATGGAAGCTCAAATCTGTGACACTTCGACATTCCCACACTCACATTCAAACCTTCTCCCAACCCGACTGCGTCTAACTATAACTTAGTTCATCACAAGTATTTCCTAATAAAAAAATGCCACTGATTTTCACAAAGAAAAAGCACAAACTGCACCCGAAACCAGATTTGATCCCATGCTGCAATAGTAGTCTATATATGTAGGAATTATAATATAATTGAAACTAGAAACTAGTGAGTGAGATGACAACCAAATACCACAAACCATATTTTGTTTCATTCTATCAAATATCATATTGTATGGCAAGCACAATAAAATTTAAACAAATATTGAGATTCAATTAAAACCTATGAGAATTTAGACAAAACAATATATTTTAGTTAAATTCACACAATTAATTTTGAATTTAAGACTTTGCAACTGCATTGTACCATGAATTCCTTTGCTGAACACCCCCTTTCCAAATCAGAAACCCACACAATATCATCCATTCTTCCATATGTTCATCACAAATTATCAGAACTGAAGTCGTGCAATATTTCAATGTCACAAACAGAGTGAAATTTTTGAAGCATCAATTATAGCAGCTGCAGATCCACTCAAGCTTTCGATATTTGAGCAGCTAACATACTTCATGAGATAATATGCAATTATCTCAACTGATAAACTATTACACTTAAACAATACGATATGAGTTCAGGATGGTGATAAAAGCCAAACACCTACTAAATAACCTCCACAGCAATAAAATATTAAACATCAGTTTGTTTTTTGGGTGTGCAGAGACAATGCAATACATGGGATCCAACAACAGCAAGCTAAAGTAAGATCTTGTAGAAAAAGGATCCGTAGTAGACTCGCAATGATGTTCACAACTCCTCAAAATTGATATGATTTTTAAATCCATAAAATTCATGTTCTTTTGAAAATAAAAATATTTTATTCAAAATACACCATCCTTTCAATGCACTTGTAACCATCGGGTTCCTTGAGGCTTCAATCTTGGACCACAAAATTGCAGTAAGTGCAACAGCGAATTCTAGTCAAGTAATTTCCATTCCTAGGAAATGGGAATGATTCACTTCAACTCATGTTTTTCACTTAAGCAAGAAAGTGAATCATGGATAACTGGATAAGGTATTTCATTTTTTGTCATTAATCTAAAAAGAGTAGGATTGATTCCTCCCACCAACTCTAAACCCATGACCAGGAGTCAACTGGACAGCACCCAATCATTATGCTAATAAGTAGGAAAACCTATCACGAAAATCATATGAACAATTGAGTATTGACTAATTAATGATTCTTACAAACAATTGGTGCAAATTAAAAACATAATTACAAATTTAAAAATAATAATAAAAGTAAACAATAAAGGATGGTCGGTTTACTCATCTTAGGACTGACTGGGTGGTTCTAGAATGCTTGGAGCTTCGAAGCCCCCAGGACTGTAACCTCTCTCTCCATCTCTCGACGTGATGTGTCTTCAAAGTTTCCAGCTTAAGATCTAGGGTTGGCGATAGTTGCTGATGTAGAGAGGAGAGTAAGAGTGGGCATAGGTAGACCGAGAGAGAGAGAGAGAGAGAGAGAGAGAGGAAAATCGATTCGCACGATAAGGAGAACGAGAGAGCAGAGATGAGTCACCTGGAATGTGCTTTCAGTTGCACCAGAGAAGCATGACTATGAGGAGAGCTGGGGAGCGAGGAAGGCGGGAAGTGCCCAAACTCCAAACTTCCATCGGGGCAGGAAGGCACATGGGTTGGGTATGCTGCTATAGATGAATTTTGAAAGGACTTTTTTGTCTTCGAGAAAAACAAAGCAAGGAATGAAATGACCAATGCCCGGTGATAATGGCAGGATTGACTAGACCATAATACTGTATTGTATAGGTCCCACACTATATTGTTCATTTGATCTTTGCTACGTGGGCCGATATCATCACAGGCCCATGACCTATATAATACGACTCCAAACAAAATCAGTGAAATGTCTATTAGAATATGAATGTTCCTTTCTCTTTTTTGTCAACAGTTTCAATAATATTTTTTGAGTTTTTTTTTTTTAATATGACTCTACATCTTGTATCTTTAGAAAGGGCAGAAAAAGACACTAGGATTGCAAATGAACCAAGTTGATTACTAGTGGTTCAGGAGCTTGGCTTGATAAAGACTCGTTCATTATCTTAATGAGTGATTTCTAAGCCCAATTTTCAGGCTCAATTCATAAAAGAGTCAAGTGTGAAAATAAACAGGCTCAACTCATTTCGACTCGTGAGCAGTTAGGTTACAAGCTTGACTAAGTCTGTTTATTAAGCTCGTTAAGAGGCTCGATAGTGAGCTAGTAAATAGGCTCAATTACAACTCACTAATAAAATATTTATTATACTTATAATTATAGTTGGCTAAACCCAATCCTAGGCCGAGGGCCAAGGTTGGCCAAAGCCCAATCGACAAGTGCCTATATAGTACCAATACCAAAACTAAAAGTTCAACCCAAATTGAAAACGATGTTGTTGTATCAAACGTTTGGACTGAATGTAGACACTAAAACCTTGAATCTAATTTGCTCGTTCAATTGTTTGCAGCTCTACTAGTTGCCTCTTAGCTCCGCACCTTTACTTGGACTTCAGGTGGTGTCTCTCGTCACTCTTCATAGCCTATAGGACCTCAGTAGTAGCGCAAGCACAACTGGCAGCTCCTCTCTCTATGACTTTACGTATGTAGCATCTAGATAAGGAAACTTCCAACCTCTCTCTCTCTCTCTCTCTCTCTCTCTCTCTCTCTCTCTCTCTCTCTCTCTCTCTCTCTCACAATTTTGTTCTTGGCAAAATTGTAATGAATCATTTGCAAGCTTGCTATTTTTGTGCTAGAAGATCATCAATTTTGAAGGTTTGCTCTTTGGACTTTGTGTACGCAGCCCATAGGTAAGGCCATAAACGAGCTTGCACCTCTCTCTCTCTCTCTCTCTCTCTCTCTCTCTCTCTCTCTCTCTCTCCTCCCATCAATTGATCTATTTTTCTCTCTTTAATCTATAATAAATCAAAGGTGTGCTCATAACTAGTGTGATTTTTACCGTTGCAGCCCATGGAGTTCTAGAAAATCTTCAATTTCGAAGGTGTGCTTGCATCGGGATCAGGTTAGGTATATCAAAATCTTGATAGTTTTTCACCATCTAAGAATATAATCTTTCTTGCCATGAATTGGTTTGGTGTTGGACCTTTTAATTACTATACTGAGTTAAGTTGTGTACCTATCGATTCTGTTGCGAAATACTACTATGTTTTTAGATAGTTTTTTTTTTCTTTTTTCTTTTGTGGCGATTTGGTTTTACAATTAATAAGCAATGGGGCTACTACTTTATTAAAGTGGGTGTGTATGAGTGTTGTTGTTGAGAGTTTTTTGTGGCTTGCTATGGATTTTGAAAATGGACATTTGTTGCTTCTAAATTTTGAACCCTTAGTTCATACTTTTTATGAACTAATTAATATATTTGAATGTTAAAACTGTATATATATATATATATATATATATATATATATATATATATATATATTCAAGGAAATATGTAGTACTCATTATCTATCCATGAATTTTCTAGCTAGAGGAAGTCATATATGCCTAGTGTAATGGTCTTGGGGTAAAGTCTAATGAGGTATTGTCTGTTTTGGTCCATCGGGCTCACAGGTTTGTTCTATAAAAGGCACCTAACATAGTTGGAGCCTAAATCATCCTTATAATCCCAAGACCTCTCTAATACATATCCAATGTGGGACCATTGTAGGCTCTCTCATTTGATATTTGATGTTCTCATTAGAGTGACTTACACCTTTGTGTAGGATTCGCCCACATGATAGTACCCTCAGGGTGGCTTTAATACCAAATCTAATGATCTTAAGCTTAACTTCAGTGAGGTGTTGTCCGCTTTGCCTCATTGGCTTCGCAGGTTGTCCTATAAAAGGCGCTTCACATAACTGGAGCTCAAACCATCCTCTTAAACCCAAGTTCTTTCTAGTACACATACGATATAGGATTGTGATAGGTTCTTCCGTCCGATCTCTGATGTTTTTATCAAAGTGACTTACACTTCTATGTAGGATCCTCCTATATGATAGTACTATCAAGGTGGCTTACACTTGTTATGGTCCCATATCAGATGTGTACTAGAAAGACCTCTTGGGCTTATAAGGATGGTTTGGACTCCAACTTTGTGAGGCACTTTTTATAGGACAAATTCGTGACTTTAATGGGCCAAAGTAGATGATACCTCATTGGAGTTGAGCTCAAGACTGTAACATTTAGTTTTAAAGCCATCCTAGGGGTACTATCATATAGGTGGAGCCTACGAAGAGGTGTAAGCCACTCGGATGAGAATGTTAGAGATCGAACGAGAGAGCTTGTCATGGTTCTATATCAGATGTGTACTAGGGAGATCTTGGGCTTATAAATAGGGTTTGGACTCTAACTATATGAGGCACCTTTTATAGGACAAATTCGTGAGGTTAGTAGGCCAAAGTAGACAATACCTTACCGAAGTTACGCCCAAAACCGTTACACCTAGCTATATAGAAGAAAAAGTAGGTAGCTACCTCTTTGTAGTCTCTTTCTCTATCTTAATGATGTTTGTGAACCATTCAAAGAAAAAAAAAAAAGTAGTTAGGTTAAGCAGCAACTAGTAGGCTCAGGTTTTGCAGAAATGCATTTTTAGGATGATTTTAATTCTAACATAACTATTTGGAAAGTGTGGATCAGCCACCTGCCTTTTCAATTTACCTATTCTATATTTTTTTCCCTAGTGAAATTGAAATATGGACATGAAATCATGGGTTACTTATTAATGAGTCACAATGGACCTAATAATTTCTAAATGAAATATACATAAATTAATATACAACACTGAATAAGCCAACTATGTAGTAAGTTAATCAGAAGTAGTTGCGAGAACCTAGATAATTTCTCCTCAAAATATTATTTATATATATACACTACAGATATATGTGCATCATTACAAACATGAGTACTTAATGTCATTTGCTATAATAATTTTCAATTTACTAGGTTTATATAGATGTAATATGCTATGGTAATTAATTGTGATCTATATAAGCAGATCATGCTAATCTTTAATAGAACAACTAATTGATTAATTAACTAGTTGATCAATGCTTGTAATCAAACATGACAAAGAAATTGCAACTGAAATTAATTAATGGGTAACCATTAATTATACTGTTAAAAAATATATTATTTTTATTTATTTATTGTGACTTTTATCACAGCTGTTGAATCGTCTCTAAATCCAACGGTTGTGTAGTGTCATATATATGTTTGTAAGTCATGGAAAAATAAAGGGATTGCTTGTTATTTTGTGCAAAAAGAGCTAGAGAGGGGTTCTCTCTAGGAAGAACTTTTCTTCAACGGGTTGAGTGGTGAAGGGGTGTATAGGGGATCTGAGATCGGGGAGAGATTGATTAGATCTTGTATTGCCATCATTTCATAGTGGATTTTTCTCTAGGTGCATGCTCCATGGACATAGACCGAACCACGTTAAATCTCTCGTCTCCATTTTTCTGTGAATGTTCTTTACGTGATTTATTTTATTGATCGGAAGATTAAAATCGTTGTGTGTCAATAAGTGGTATCAAAGCATGGTTTCGATTGGGTGCAGATCTGATAGATCAGATCAAATCAAAAGAAATTTTTTTGATCTAAAGTTTTTCTGCGGGAGTACTCAAGATCAGAGCGGTTCATTTAGATCGGATTGAGGTACGCAAAGATTCAGATCAAGTGTTGGAAAATTATTCCGAAAATTTTCAATTGGAGGAGGATCATTTTTCAATTGAAGGTGTGAAAAAAAATTCAGAAGAAAAAAAAATATTCGTGGATGAAGAACATGATGAGTAGTGCTAGAATTGGGTGACAGACTCGGATTCTAAATTGGGTCAGAGCGTGGGTCGAGGCGCGGATCCTCCTTATGGAGCACTAACGTCACGCTGGCACAGAAGCTGATGCAGGCGTCATTGCTGAAGTCATCCTGAAAGGTACTGACGTCAGAGGAGAGAAAAAAAAAGGGAAAAAAAAAGATTTTTTTTAATGGCAAGTACTTCGATGACAAAGTTTGATGTGAAGCCTTTTAATGGGAAAAATACTTTCAGTCTGTGGCAGAGCACTGTGAAGGATGTATTGGTCCAATAGGGACTTATTAAGGCACTGTATGGGAAAGACAAGAAGCCAGAGACCATGTTAGATGATCAGTGGGAGGAGTTGGAAATGAAAGCGGTAAGTACCATTTGCTTAAGTTTAGCTACAAAAATTAAATACAGTGTATTGAATGAAACATCACCAGCTGAGTTTTGGAAAAAAATGGAGAATATTTATATATCTAAGTCCCTAGTTAATAGACTGTATTTGAAGAAACAGTTGTGTCAGTTGAGGATGACTGAGGGCACATAAGTCAGAGACCACCTCAATTATTTCAATAAGATAATCATGCAGTTGCTGAGTATGGAGCTAAAAATTGAGGAGGAAGATAAAGTACTGATTCTGTTGTATTCGCTTAAGAGTTCACTTGATACTTTGAAAACAACACTACTGCTTGGTAAGGAGACTCTTACACTTGATGAGGTGACTACTGCCAATCTGGAGAGTGAGAATTTTTACCAACCAGATCATCATGGACATGGAGAAGGGTTGGTGGCTAAGGGTGAGTCTAGCCAATAGTAGGGCAGGAGTTCTAGTAAGGGTAATTGGAATTAAGGGAAACCTCGATCCAAGTCCAGGAGTAAGAGTGGGAACTAGAGGAATGATTGTTTTTATTATGGGAAAGAAGGGCATATGAAGAAGAACTGTCTAAGGAGGAAAAAAGAGTTAGAGGAAAAGAACAGGAAGAAGACTGAGTAGGCTACTATAGTGTAGAGCAGTTCATCAGTTTTTGATGGGGATCTTTTGGCTGTTACTATAGGTTCCAATTACTTAGACGATACCTGGACTTTGGATTCAGCGTGCTCATATCATATGTGTACATACAGGGACTGGTTTGACTCCTATGAACCAATCTCTGGAGGGACGGTGTTGATGGGTAATGATGCTTCCTATGATATTCTTGGTATTGGAACGGTCAAAATCAAGATGTTTGATGGTGTGGTTAGAACCATTATGGATGTGAGGCATGTTCCAGATCTAAAAAAGAATCTGATTTCCTTGGGCTCTTTGGATAGTAATGGTTTCTCTTTTTCATCTAGGGATGGTGTACATAAAGTGGCTAGAGGTTTACTTGTAGTAATGAAGGGTCATCTAAGGAACAATTTGTACACTCTGGTGGGTAGCACAATGACAGGTGGAGCTGCAGCTAGTACCTCTTCAGATACAAATACAAATGATACTACTCTGTGGCATATGAGGTTGCGTCACATGAGTGAGCGTGGTTTGTAGGAGCAGCACAGGCAGAACTTACTAGGAGGTAATTCTTGTTGTAAGTGTAAGTTCTGTAAATACTGTTTGTTTGGTAAACAGTGCATGGTGAGTTTCAGAATAGGAAAGCATATGAGCAAGGAGGTGCTGGAGTACATTCATTCAGATCTATGGGGTCCAGTACAAGTACAGTCTCACAGTGGTGCTATTTATTTTATCTCATTTATTGATGACTTTTCCAAGAAAGTCTGGGTGTATTTTCTAAAGCATATGAGTGGGGTATTCAGTAAGTTCAGGGAAGGGAATGCTCAGGTAGAGAAGCAAATAGGGAAACAGATAAAGTTTCTGAGATCTGACAATGGACTGGAGTACAAAAACAACTAGTTCATTGACTTCTGAAAGGAAGAGGGGATCACTAGGCACTATATAGTTCCACATGGGCCATAGTAGAGCGGGGTGACTGAAAGGATGAACAAAACATTACTAGAGAGGGCAAGGTGTATGAGGATTTAGGCTAATTTGCCTAAGTCATTCTGGGTAGAAGCAGTGAGTATGGCATGCTACCTAGTAAACAGGTCTCCTTTTGCAACTATTAACGCAAAGGTTCCTGAGGAGGTATGGACACATAAGCTAGTAGATTACTTTGTGTTGAGAATATTTGGTTGTCCATCGTATGTGCATGTGCAGGAACATGACAGATCAAAGTTGGACTCTAAGTCCAAACCGTGCATATTTCTTAGTTTCCAAGAAGGAGTGAAGGAATATCGGTTGTGGGACCCTATAGCACGGAAGGTGGTCATTAGCAGGGATGTGGTCTTTTTTAAGGAAGCCATATTGAAGGAGAATGCTGATAAGAAGGTGGAGTCTGATTCAGCGGGAGTACCTATTCAGGTGGAGCTAGATAGTATTCAGAATTCATGTATGGGTAATACTCAGACTACTGTTGTTGATTCTATCACACAGGATAAAATGAGACAGGCTACAACTCCTTAGGAAATTCCTTAAACAGTTGATTGACATGAGCCTACAAGGCTAGCCATTGGCAGAGAAAGGAGGAATGTTAAGCTTACGACTAGGTATGGGTTTGAGGACTTAGTTGTTGCATATGATCTGATTACTAGTAGTGGAGATCTTTTTGATTTTCAAGAAACAGTTCATAGTTCTAAACGAAATAGTTGGCTTGGAGCCATGGTTGACGAGATGGAGTCTCTTCATAAGAATGGCACTTGGGTGTTGGTTCAGAAGCCCTAAGACAGAAAGTTTTGGTTGTAAGTGGGCTTTCAGAAAGAAAGAACCTACTTCAGAATCAGAAGGGATAAAATATAAGGCCAGGTTAGTAGCAAAAGGATACAAACAGGAAGAAGGCGTAGATTATAATTAAATCTTTTTCTCTTATTGTTAAGCATGCTTCTATTATATCCTTGTTAGCACTGGTTGTCATGCATGATTTAGATCTGGAATAGATGGATATAAAGACAACTTTCCTTCATGATGAGTTGGAGGAATATATCTTTATGGAGTAGCTGAAGAGGTTTGTGGAACAGGGTAAAGAGCACATGGTATGTAAGTTGAATAAGTCTCTTTATGGTTTAAAGTAATCCCCTAGGCAATGGCATAAGAGGTTTGATTCTTATATGTTGAGGATTGGGTATGTTAGAAGAAGTTATGATAGTTGTGTTTACTTTAGATTACTTAACAGTGGTGTATATGTTATCCTTATGCTCTATGTGGATGACATGTTGATTGCCTCTAAGAGTACTGATGGGTTAAATGTGTTGAAAGCCAGGTTACAGGACGAGTTCGAAATGAAGGATCTTGGTGCAACTAAAAGGATCCTTGGCATGGAAATTAGGAGGGACAGACAATAGAAGAAGTTGTGGCTGTCACAGGGTAAGTATATTGAGAAGGTGTTGGAAAGGTTTAACATGAATAAGGCTAAACCGATAAGTACACCTCTAGCTGCTCATTTTCAGTTGTCTGCTAAACTGTGTCCTTCTATTGATGAGGATAAGTTGGGTATGGCTAGTGTGTCTTATGCCAGTGCAGTTGGGAGTCTGATGTATGTTATGGTATGTAGTAGACCAAAATTGTCATATGCAGTTAGTTTGGTAAGCAAATATATGGCTAATCTAGGTAGAATGCATTGGAATGAGGTGAAATGGATTTTCAAATATTTGCGTGGCACTTTTGATTATGTTATCTTGTTTGAAAGTACTAATGATTGTAATGTTTAGGGTCATATGGACTCTGATTATGTAGGTGATTTGGATAAAAGGAGGTCTACTTATGGCTTCATTTTTACCATGGCTGGTGGTTCCATTAGTTGAAAGGCTATGTTGCAACCTACTACAACTTTTCTACTGCAGAAGTTGAATACATAGCTTTGGCAAAGGTACGTAAGGAGACTTTGTGGTTAACTGGAGTGATTTAGGAACTTGGTGTTATGCAAGATAAGTTACACGTATTCTATAATAGTCAGAGTGTGATCCACTTGGCAAGGAATCAGGTCACCCACTCAAGCACAAAACATATTGACATGTGGTACCATGTAGTTAGAGGTTGGGTTGAACGTGGTAAGTTCCAGTTATTGAAGATCCACATAGATTGAAATGCCGCAGATATGCTTATGAAGCTTGTTACATTGGCTAAGTTCAAGCACCGTCTAGACTTAGTTAACGTAGTCACTTGTTGATTGTTGGCAAAGCATCCTAGAGCTCAGGGATGTAATGTTGTTCTTGGCCATGATTAAAAGCTAAGGTGGAGATTGTTAAAAAATATGTTTATTTTCATTTATTTATTGTGGTTTTTATCACAGCCGTTGGATTGTCTCTAAATTCAATGGTTGTGTGGTGTCATATATATGTTTGTAAGCTATGGAAAAATAAAGGGATTGTTTATCATTTTGTGCAAAGAAAGCTAGAGAAGAGTTCTCTCTAAGAAGAACTTTTCTTCAGCGGGTTGACTGGTGAAGGGGTGTATAGGGGATTTGGGTTCGGGGAGAGACTGATCATATCTTGTACTGCCATCGTTTCATAGTGGATTTTTCTCCAAGTGCACGCTCCATGGATGTAGGCAACCTTGCTGAACCACGTAAAATCTCTCATCTCCATTTTTCTATGAATGTTCTTTGTGTGATTTATTTTTTTGATCGAAAGATTAAAATTGCCGCGTGTCAACATATACAATTGCCATTGTCTTTTTTTGTTTAAGTTGATTTCTTTCATGCTTTTCCATTCTTCAATGAGTACACTTCGTTATTACCGATCAATTAATTAAGCATCTTTAAATTAGCAAACACTTTTAATTATTGACAAATGTTACCCAATTAATAACCAGTTTGATATAATTGTATACATATATTAAGTAATTCTCCACTTTTATTTTTTGATGTAGTTTATTAAAATTATTCTCTATGTTAGCTATTGATATTTTTAAATAAATAGAGATAAAGTGAAGACATGTTAGACTGAGCATGGGGTATCGCTTGGAGAGGCGCACTTTAGCCTATTGAAGGAATGACCGAGCGTGGGGTATCGCTTGGAGAGGGGGCTCCACCTTAAAGGAGGGATTCTAAAAAGGTTTGTTCCGCCCAAAAAGGAACGTATAGTGGAATCCTTAGGTGGTATTGGCCTAAGGCGAGGACATAGGCTGGGTATAAGCCGAACCTCGTAAAAACTCTCGTCTCACTCTCTTCCTTACTCTCATTTAATTTCCTGTTTATATTTATTGCATGGTTGGATTTTAATTTTGGATCATATATACTACGTGGATTGGAAATTAAATAAACCAAGGTTTAATTCTATTTTGGGATTGCAGAAACTGAAAGGGAGTACGTTGGTTCATTAACATAAATTGCGGAAACCTTAAAGGGAGTACGTTGATTGATTAACACCCAAAACTAATTAACTGAAAGTTTATTTAAAGTCTTAGTTTTTGGAAGATTGTTGAATGTTTGAGTTGTGTTACATTGAGAAAACAAGTCCATAAATACAGGGCCTATTACTAGCAAGCATTCATTCTCAAACTCAACTTTGAATTGCTTAAGTGCTGAAACTTGGAAGCATTGTTGAGATTGTGCTATTGTGAATCTTATCTTGGTTACTTTGATTGAATTGGTTTGTCATGTAATTGTTGAAAGAATTATTGACTAATCCATAAAGCATTCAAAGTAAGCATACTCATTTATTAAGGTTAATAACTAATTTAATCTTTTGTTGTACTTATTATTGTTAATAAATTTTACATGTGTAATTATTAAAAACTAAAGAGGATTGAAAAAGAGTTTAATAAAATGGATTTAAAGAAAATTTTAAAATCCCAATTCACCCACTCTCTTGGGAATACACCTTACTTTTCAATTGATATCAGAGCCAAGGTGTAGCAAATCTTTACCTAAAAGCTACACAAAGATCTTTATGACTCACCTAGGTGTAGCTCCCTTTGCTGAGAGTCAATCCTCATATAGACCTCCTCTCTTTTGCGGTGTCAACTATACTTTTTGGAAACAATGAATGAGGATATATCTTCAAGCCATGGATTGGAAAGGCTTGGAAAGTTGCCACACATGGTGACTTAATTCCTACAAAACTGGTAGATGGAAAAAAAGTTCCTAAGAAAGAAAAAGAGATAAACGACAATGACCATAAGATGTTACAAGTAAATTCAAGTGCTATGAATGCTTTATATTGTGCTCTTGGTGTAAATGAATTCAATAGGGTCATGAAATGCAAAACGACAAAGGAAGTATGGGATAAACTTGAGGTAACCTATGAGGATATCGTTGATGCTAGAGACAATAGAATTGATATGTTGACTAGTGAATACGAAGTCTTTTGGATGAATCAAGATGAATCCATCATAAACATGTATACTAGGTTTACGTATGTCATAAACTTCTTAAACGCTTTAGGGAAAAAATTACTCAACTTATGAAATGATTCGAAAAATTCTTAGAGGACTTCCACCAATTTGGGAACCTAAGGCTACTGAAATAACTGAAGGAAAAAAATTTGAAAAAGACCTCCTTAAATGAATTAATAGGTTCTTTACTCACTTATGAGATGACAATAAACGAAAGAAGTGGAAAATCTAAAAACAAGGAATCCATTGCATTTAAAGCCTCAGGTGAAAGCTCTAGTAATGAAGATGAAGAAGTGATGGATGTAAATGATGTAGCCCTCATAACAAAAAGACATGCAAAAATTCTTATAAAGATGAATAAATTTACAAGAAAAATTTGAAACTCAAAATCATATGAGGATGAAGAAGAAGAAATTAGTAAGAAGAAAACAAAGGCTGAACTTCCAACATGTTATAATTGTAAGAAAGTTGGACACCTAAAATCAGATTGTCCACAACTTAAAAAAGATTCTAAAAAGAAAAAGAAAAAGGCAATGAAGGCCACAACATGGGATAATATTAGTACAAGTAGTTCAAATAATGAATCAAGTGACCAAGAGGTTGCTTGCTTTATGGCATGGGACGATGATGAGGAACAAAGCTCCTCATCCAAATCATTTAATGATTATAGTGATGATTCATCTAATGAATCCAACGATCAGAGTATGCCATCTTATGAAGAACTATAAAGTGAATTATTCAAAGCTCATAAGATTTTAGTTAAAGTAACTAAACATTATACTTCATTGAAAAATAAGAATGAAGCTGTGATAAAAGAATTAGAATCTAAAAATCTTGCTGAAAGATAAAAGGATCTAAAAATCAAGAGATTAGAAAGCAAGAATGAAAAGATGATAAAAGAATTAGAAGATACAAGATCCCAAACATACATCCTTTGATAATGAGAAAGATTAATATATTTTTAAACTAGAGAACAAAATTAGCAAGATGTCTCAAGACCAAGTACCTGACAGAAAAGAGTAAGAATACACAAGACTTAGAAATATGTGATCTTAAAAGAAAAATTGAGAACCAAGCCAAAATTATCTATAATTTTACTAGAGGGAATGAGAACTTTGATAAAATGATTGGTGCACAAAGAATGTCCTTAGATAAAGAAGGCATAAGATTCAATGAAGTTGAAAATATAAGGAAAAAGAATCTTTATATGAGATACTTTACAAAAGCCTCCAAAGATTATGCTAGCACCTCCTTAAATGCTTACACACATACCACATGTTTTCTATATAAGGAGAAAAGACACATTAAGCTTGAATGTCCATTAAAGAGAAAGGGTGTGAAAACTAAACAAGTTTGGAAAGTAAAAAAAATCAACTCTTAGTAAACAATCCGGACCCAAGAAAGTACGGGTACCAAGATGAAAGACTAGTTCATAAACCAATGACTCCATAGATTTTAGGTAAAGGTATTCTCTTATTAGGAGTTAAGAAATTTAAAATTATGCTAAAATGAAAAGGATTAGTAATGATTCAACAGCCTATAGAATTTAAGTTAGCCAATCCTAAAAGAAATAAAGTGATAATTATCAATATGCTCTGATAATAGACATGCTTAACTCATAAAATATAAGTAGATATGTCTACCTTAAAGATCTAATGCATAATTTGAAAGTCTATATTAACTATGCAAATCATGGGAAATATTTCAGCTATAGCTAAAGGGATGAAAAAGCATAACCTTAGTTGAACTATTATAAATACTTAAGATTAAAATTTTTTTTAAGAGCACAACATATAATATTATTTGCACATACTTGAGATTTAGAAGATCAAACCAAAAGGAGATCTAGTTGAATGATCAATCACTAACGAAGCTCACAAGTGAAAAATATGAAATACAACTGATTGAAGTATTGTAGGTGCAATGAAATTCTTCTATACTCATAGCATATGGTTGATTCAAGAAGAAAATTCTCCTTATTCCCTATGTAAAATCATTTAATAATACAAGGATATTGAACAAGTTGAAATGGCGCATAAGGATAGATTTTCGAGCTTATTGATGCTTATCATATTGAAACAAATGAAAACAAGAATGATATTGTTGGCCACAATCAAAGGATAAATTATACAAGACTTAATTTAGAAAGTATTGAGATTTGGAAAGCCATATGAATTTTGGGTATTCATATGCCAAAAAATTATGTGAAATCAAAAGAAAGAAAATCTAAAGCAAATTAAGCTTACTATATAAAAATTTTGAATAAGGAATAAGGATAAGTGCTTGAAGATAGCAAGTCAAAAACACTAAGTTGGGTTGAAATGTTTGACGCTACTATTTTTTTTTTTGCTTGGCTCTTTTATTTGTCTCCCTTGAACATCTTAGTTCACATGCTGATGTTGGATTACGTTATATATTTTTTGGCATGATGAATAATGGATGACCATGTCAGGATTGAAATATGTGTTGGCTTATGGACCTTGTTATTGCAATCCAAATGTGAAAATATTTTTTTGGTCCTTAGTACTTTTGCATAGTATTTATTTTGGTCTATCCTTTTTTTTTTTTTTTTGGATTACGCACCGGGTATCCACGTGTCCATTTTACGGTCCATGTGACTAATCCTACACCCCTTGAAGTTGACCCCAGAACTCCAAAGGGAGGGTAAATTCAGGAGTCTAGGGGCGGAAACGAACCCGAGAGAGTTTGAACACTTGACCTCATGAGAGTCTATCCTTCTGTTGATATAAAATGGGGTAGAGAGATTGAGTTGCAAAATTGAAATAACTTGCTAAACATGAGCTTGCTATGATATTAATGATATTGATATGATATTGGTATTATTATTGATATTGGTATCCATAAGCACTTGCATGAAATTAATTGATATTTGAGCATGACATGATAAATTTAAAAGCATGATTGGTAATCTTGACATTTTTGTGAATACATAGTTTATAATTCACGAATGAAAGTATGAATATATTGAATATGAAATATACTTCATTCAGGGGGAGTTAAACTTGTTAAATAGTGATATCATGATTTATGTTGAAAATCATTGAAAATTCTGATATACAATCTTTTTATTTTCTCATGCTACTTTGGGAACTTAATGTCTATCTTTTTATGCATATTGAATGCAAAGTTTCTGTTTTGAGCCTTCACTAGATCTATACTTTTGCTTATGGTTTGCTCATTGCCTTAGTATGTATATGATTTTCTTGATATCTTACTCTTTTTAATTGATGTCAAAAGGGGGAGAAGTTTTGGGTAAAATTTGAACATGATACTGCATACCTAAGCATGTATATTGGCTCAACTATGAAAGTATTTGATATGGAATGATGTGATCTTGATTTTGAATGATGTGATCTTGATATATGAGCATGATATTGAAATTAATATTTAAATTGATCTTGATATTGCAAATATTGTTAAGTTGATGCTTGTTGTAAGGGGAAGCCTTTTTAAGGCTCACTCAATTTTTTGCTCCTTGTTTGTTTTCATAAAAAAGGGGGAGATTGTTAGCCTTACAAGACTTAAAATCTTTTTTTAATGATAACAAATCATAGGAACTTAACATATTTGGTTAAGTGATGATATTTCAGGACTCAAGTATGAGAATACAAGGTCGAGTGCTCACAAGGATCATTGAAGGCTTATACTCCAAAGACAATCAAATGAAAGCTTACTGAATATTGAAGCTTGGAGTTAAAGAGAGATGAAAACTCAATAAACATTGACACATAGACAACACTAATGAAGCTTGAAGCAAATTGAGACATGAAGTCAAGATGGACTCAAAGAAATGGAAAAAGCATGAAGACTTGGTGCATAAAGTGTTTACGTTTAAGAAGTCTTATGTAAATACTTCATTCAATATCAATATGGATATATGAAGCTCTTTAAGATACATTATAGACTTAGAGACCAAATTTTTAAAACCTCGGAAAATGATTTTAAAAGTTACATTTGAGTTTTTCAAAAATTAAGGATTCAAAGTATTGAAAAATTAAAAATTGTGAAAATTTGACAGCTCAACTGACTAACCAGAAAGCCCAGTCGATTGATTATTTTTTTACTGAATTTATGCTTAAATAGAATGGACTCAGTCAACTGACCACAAGCAGAATAGGCCCAGTCGACTGGCCAACGGAAATTTAAAATTTTAAACAGCAACGGGAAATTTCCAAAAATAAGTTTTTGAATTCTAAACATTATAATAACTTGGGAAAAACTCCAAGTAACATAGGGGACAAGGAATTACTTTCTAGAACTCTATAAATACTCCCTAAACCCAAGGATCTTTACTATCAAGAAATACAATCAACATTCAAGCATTCACATTGAAAACTCTTCTAAAGCTCTCTTTTGTTCACACTCTTGCTGAAGAATACTACTAATATTCTGCTGATCAAAAGCCTATGGTTCTTAATTTGCTGTTGCATTTTCAATTCTAAGAAAGAACCTTCGGTGATATTCATTTTTGAGCTTCATATTGTCTTTATTTGATATTTTTTTTGAAGTATATTTAGTGCTAAATTGTTCTACTAATCTGCTCTGGTTTGATAATGTCTTTGTACAATGATATTTGTTTCTTATTTTGTAGATGGTTCAGGTTCTTGAATCATTGTTAGACTGAGTGTGGGGTATCCCTTGGAGAGGCGCACTCTAGCATATTGAAGGAGTGACCGAGCGTGGGGTATCGCTTGGAGAGGGGGCTCCACCCTAAAGGAGGGATTGTAAAAGGTTTGTTCCGCTCGGAAAGGAACATATAGTGGAATCCTTAGGTAGTATTGGCCTAAGGCGAGGATGTAGGCTAGGTATAACCCGAACCTCGTAAAAACTCTCATCTCACTCTCTTCCCTACTCTCATTTAATTTCTTGTTTATATTAATTGCTTGGGATGATTTTATTTTTTGATCATATATACTATGTGGATTGGAAATTAAATAAACCAAGATTTAATTTGGTTTTGAGATTGCGGAAACCAAAAGGGAGTACGTTGGTTGATCGATATAAATTGCAGAAACCTTAAAGGGAGTACGTTGATTGGTTAACACCCAAGACTAATTAATTGAAAGTTTATTTAAAGTCTGAGTTTTTGGAAGATTGTTGAATGTTTGAGTTGTGGTTTACATTGAGAAAACATGTCCATAAATACAGGGCTTGTTATTAGCAAGCATTCATTCTCAAACTCGACTTTGAATTACTTAAGTGCTGAAACTTGGAAGCATTGTTGAGATTGTGTTATTGTGAATCTTATCTTGGTTACTTTGATTGAATTGGTTTGTTGAAAAACTAATGAA
Source organism: Malania oleifera (assembly GCF_029873635.1). Classification (NCBI taxonomy): domain Eukaryota; kingdom Viridiplantae; phylum Streptophyta; class Magnoliopsida; order Santalales; family Ximeniaceae; genus Malania; species Malania oleifera. Next base: position 100,413,502 of record NC_080418.1, on the reverse strand, counting down.
AGAATTCTTGACTAATCCATAAAGCATTCAAAGTAAGCATACTTATTTATTAAGGTTAGTAACTAATTTAATCTTCCGTTGTAGTTATTATTGTTAATAAATTTTACTTGTGTAATTGTTAAAAGTAAAGAGGATTGAGAAAGAGTTTAATAAAAAGGATTTAAAGAAAATTTTAAAATCCTAATTCACTCTCCTCTTGGGAATACACCTTACTTTTCAATTCAATCAAACATGAAGACTATAGAAATTATTAGGTTGAATATTTAGGTTCGGGTAGGTTTAATGTGCAGTTTATGTATTGATGCTTTCTTTTAAAAATATTCAATAAAGTATATTTATCATTTTCCATTTTGAATAACAAAAGGATAACAAAAGGACAGGGAGATATCAAATGTTGCTCATCAATCTTCTCCCCCTTTTATCATCAGCAAAAGTTTTAAAAAAATTCTTTAAAAAGAAGTACATTTAAACTTTCTCCCCCTTTGCCCTTGAATTTTAGAAATATCATGAAAAAAAAGAATTTAAAAAAATTACAAAACATATGTCATGAATGCTTTTAAGCTCAAGGTAAGAGATAAGATATATCTTTTATAAAAATGGTTCTTGCCGAAAAAATTCCCTTTTTGATATAACCAATGAGTACAAGGGAACAATGCTTGCTATATGATAATAACTTTTAATACTCAGGTTCAAGCAAGCTGAAGATTTTCTGGTAAGCATTTAAGCACTTCAAAATGTAACTAGAAAGTCTTTTAAGCATACAAGCAAGACATAAGATTTATCTATTATAAATTCATTTCTTGCTTTAAAAATAATTTAGAATAATTTCCCCTTATGATATTACTAATGAGTTATGGGGATTGCACTTGCTGAAAAGAAACTTTAATATAAAGTTCAAGCAAGCTATATTTTTCTAGTGGGCTATTAAGAAAATAGCATAAATTAACTTAAAAAACCAACCATATAGATCCAAAAAAAAAAAAAAATCAGAACATTTTTAAGCAGTGATCATATGGCAAATTTTAAAAAAATTTGTGGCTAAATAATATATTTCAAATTTAAGATATTCAAAAACATTATGCTTTAATGTCCTTGCCACAGAAAATTAAAAAAAAAAATCAAAGTCAAAAATGTTGGTGAGCATAACAAGAGAGAAATTTATTTTCAGATGCTTCCCTTATCAATTTGAATACGTGTTTAGATTTTGTTAACTACTTATACTGATACCTATTTGTGAAACAATCATTAAGACAGTATAAGCAGAGGTTTTGAATCTTTAAAAACTTACTAGATATAAATTAAGGCAATTTTTATCCAGCTAGTAAAATCATTCAAGAGAATACACATGCATTAGAAAATTGAAGTTAAGTCCTACAATGATGCTTATACATCCCAGAACAATCCATATCATAGTATAATTCCATAACAAACATGATATGATTTTCATGGATTTCATAAAAACTTAGGACTCAAAACAAAAACAATAATGCATATGCTACAATAAAGCTCCATTTTATTTTCTCTAATGATGGGGCTCCGCTCCTCTGGGTATTTGCATACGCACATGAATGCTAGTTCAGTTCAAGGATATTATTCATTTAAGCTCATTTATCATATATTTATCCTACAAAATTTTTCAGTATGTAACAAATATAGGCATTGACCACACAAACATGAGATATTACATTTTAATTAGCCCTTGATAGCCAATCAAGGCTATGATCAAAAGGTATGCAATAGGGGTTTAATAAAAAGATGACACAACTCAAAATACACAATGAGCGTGTGCAAAATGAAAATTCTCCCTAAGTCATGCATTTTTCCCTAGCTACATGGACTTGAAAAGTATAACATGATTTTTGACCATTTGGGTTCCACATGAAGTTCATAACCCAAGGATTAGGGCCAAATGGTATCCATGAATTAGATTTTCCTAGACTTGAAGAAATTTGCCTAATTTTGAGCATTTTAGGAAGAATCAACAGATTATTAAAAAACTTGTGCATGTTTTTCAAATTAGCACATACCATTTAAAGATTCAACTTGCACCAACCTATCCAATAAATTTTGCATGCATTTTCTATGAAGACATTCCCAAGGTCTAACCAGCATGCAATAGTCTGAGTGACCACCTTGGATTTAAAGCATGATTTTCAATAGGGTCACTATTTTGATATACTATAAGAATTGTGTGAGAATTTAGAGTTTAAAATGAGTCTTATGGAGTCATGATTTTGGTTAATTAGCTAGCATGTGAGTCTATATGTGATCATTCAAAATCAACATGTAAATACCTAGTTAACTACCAGCATGCAATTCACAAATCTGCATCAGCCATGCAGATGACGTTTAGTTCAAGCATACATATCAATAACATATCATATAAAAAATATAATCCATTTATAAAAATTAAACTTTAAGCAAAGAATGGATATTAAGCGTTTAGTTCAAATTAGCAGCAGTTCAGAAGCTAATAAACATAAACTATCCATCAAGTAATATATCATTTAGCAAGAAATGGATAGTGGCATTTAACTCATACAAAGCATCCAATATAAATGAAATGATAAAATATTTAAAATTAGCACATTACAATAAATTGTATATTGAATGAATTTTTAAAATTTGTTGCTCCTCCTCAATCATCCCATGCATTAAATTCTTAGCCAAAAGTTTAAAATTTTTAATAGAATTTACTTTGGCTTTCTTAGATCAGTTTAAAAAAAAAAAATTTATTCTGGGAATAAGTTTATGAATGCATTTGAATATGATTGATCATTTAAGCTCAATGAAGAGTTTAGGGATATATGGTACATGGCATTAGATTAATTCCCTAAAACTTAATTCTATGTGGTGGAGAACAATTAAACTTTAAGCATATATATAGCTTTAAGAAATAAGAACACATATGTCCACTTGAGGAGAGTTTCACTTAAGTATGCTTCTAAGATTCAATTTAAGAAATGATAATTTATTTAAGCAGGCTATAGCCAATATAATCAAATATTAACCAATCATCATGATATATATTGGATATTTCACTAAAATTCCCATATTGGCATGCTCTTCTATGGCTCTTAATAAAACAGTAGTGTATACTAAAATTTCAAATTTTAAGCATAAAACACTATTTAAGCATTTGAAGTATTATAACCCCTTTTATATTATTTCCTAAAATCTTATGAGTATATAAAATATTCCTATGTAGCATCTCATAAGATGGTATACTATAATCATATTCATCACATGATTCACAAATATACCATATGAATCATGATATTATCATCAAAGAAAATAGAAGGAGAAAGATATACCTTTACATTTTACTCCTTAGTCATTAACGCTTGAAATCCTTAGAGTGACGTCCTCCTCTCTCTCAATTTCTTATATCTCTTAATGTTCTTAAAATAACACTTAGAACAAGATATAAACTTTTAAAAAAATGAATTAGCAACTAAGGCACAATATAAATATGCGTGGCTTTAAAAATGATATGCATTATTAACCACGTCATTTTTTTTTTAAGAAGGGCGGGACCTCCATTTATTTATTGATAAACCCTCACTTTTGGCGGAGGAATACCGTGGTTACAAGATATTTAAAGGGAGGGACAAAAGACAAACCTTTAAAGGCCTCCCAAAAACAACATCAACATTCAGCCAAAAAAAAGATTACAAAATAAAAACAAAACAAGGACCTACAAGCCAAATATCACGCAACAAAACAAACAAAATATAAATAACATAAAACATAGACCAAAACCAATAGGAAATTAGCTAAACATACCTCAAATAAGCCGTACCCATCTTCTCCAATTTATATAACCCCTTGATAACTCTAGGGAGATGACTACTATTTGTAAACAACCTATTCCTCCCCCTAGCACCTTGACGAGCCAAGGCATCTGCCACTTTATTTCCTTCTCTATACCAATGTTTAATCGAAAAGTCTACTCCTTCCAATAAACCAATCAGCTGCTCCCAAAAATCCCATAAATACCACAAGGAGCACTTCCTTATTCTTATCCAATTTACAACAATCTTCGAATCACATTCAATATCAATACAAGTATGGCCCAAATGTTTGTAAATCTTTATTCCCTCTAATATAACTCTTAATTCAGCTTCATTATTTGAACAAGAACCAAAATATTTTGAAAAACCAAGCACAAAAGTACCTGTATGGTCTCTAAGGATGCCACCACCACCCGCCGACCCTGGGTTCCCTAAACTGCTTCTGTTCAAATTTAGTTTCAACCTCCCTTGCCCCGGTTTTAGTCATCTCACACAAAGCATAGTTTTACTTCTTTTATTCACAGTTTACACATCCAGATTCTGCAATATCCGAAAATCAGCATCCTTTAACTGAGTCAATCCTGTTATGTTCCTGCTCAAAACCCCCACCCAATACTTAATGGACAACCACACATTTGAACTATTCTCCAACTTCCCCTCTATTCTAGCTAAACATCTCCTTTTCCATAGCCTCCAAACTACTAAACAAGGAATCAAACCCATCAATGATCCCAATTGAGAAAATCTGGAAGCCCTATTAAACCACATTTGGACTCTTTCTTTCCAACTTTGTTGTCTAAGGAAAGGAACACCAACCTCCACCAAAACCTTTCTCCAAACCTGAATAGCAAAGTCTCCCCTATTTAACACATGCTCTATATCTTTTGGCTGCCTCATCTCACAACAATTACACGCCGAAGCCATCGAAACCCCCACCCTTCTCACCTTTTCATCAACACTTAAACACCCAAAAGTGGCCTTCCACATGCAGATAGCAATTTTCTTCGGTAACCATTTATTCTAAACCCATTTTGCCCACTCAAACTTTGGAGCTCTAACTCTAATAACATTCCAAGTAGACTTCGTATTAAAACAATCATCCTTTTCCAGGAGCCAAAGTAGTATGTCCGAAGAATTTCTAAGATTTCCCACATTTTCCATCACTTCTTCCGCTTTATTAAACCTTAGAATTCTCTGCAAATTTTCCACATCCCACGCATTATTGATAACCAAGTCTTTTAATTTGATATGAGAATGTGCACCATCTGGACACTCTGCAAATAAAGGTCCCGAATCTAGAAACTTATCATACCACAAATTTATATTTCCTTCTCTAACCTTCCACTTAGATTTACTTAAAAGTTCAGGCATACCCTATAGAACTTTCTTCCAAAAGGAAGAATCTAATCCATGAGGTCTGCAAAGAGCAATGTGTCCTCCCTTCACATATTTAGCTCTAAAAAATCTAGCCCATAAAGAATTTTGAGTTAACAAATGCCAACCAAACTTCATGAACAAAAACTGTTGCATTTCCGAAAGGTCCCTAACTCCTATACCCCCCTCCTCTACAGGAACACACAATTTCTTTCAAGCCCTCCATTTCATTTTTTCTTTTCTATCCTTAAAACCCCGGAAGAAAGAAGCAAACATACCTTGTATCTTTTTTAACACCAGTTTTGGGACATTTAGAACAGTTAACAAATGCAATGACATACTCGACAACACACATGTCTCAACAAAACAAGACGACCTCCTTGAGACAACAGTCTACTTTTCCAGCTCTCAACTCTCTTACTTATTTTTTGAATTAAAGGGTCAAAATGACAGCCCTTCAATTTACCATGTCATGCTCATTCAATTCATTTTCAAAGTTTGGGAAACAATAAATTTTAAAAACATTTAGGATATAAAATTTTCTTCAGCAATCACTTTTCAAATCCTTCAATCAATTGATTTTACAAAAAATGATTTTTCATTTCAATCGGTAAAATCTATACTATAAAAACAGTGGAGGAAATGCAAAGAATTAACCGTCTCAAAACAGGGATATGCACATTTGAGCCCTTGCAATCTTTATGCAAAAATGGTTAAGCTTATTGCAATCGGGCTCTGATACTAATTGAAAATTATGGTGTGATTCAAAGAGGGGGGAGAATTGGGATTTAAAAAATATTTTGCTAATTTAAACTTTACAATTTACCACATTAAATCTCATTTTAAAATAAAAGTGTGTATGAAAAGTAAGAATGATAATAAATAAAATTCATACACATGCAGAAATTAAAGTGCGGAATTTAAATGAGAGAGAGAGAGAGAGAGAGAGAGAGAGAGAGAGAGAGAAGATTGTTATAAAGGTTCGGCCAATCCTGCCTACATCCCCCGCCTTGGGCAAACCCCCCAAGGATTCCACTAACCCTGCTCACTTAACAGGTGGAGCAAAAACCGTTACAACCTTTCCTTATAGGGCAAGGTAAACCCCAAATCAAATTACTAGGTTGAACCCAACTGGTCTCCCTTACGGGGTAGAGACTCGCTAGTTCAATTTACCAGGCTAAACCGAACCAATCTCTTTTATGGGGCAGAGACTTGATAGCTCAATCAACAAGCTAAGCCAAATGGTACACCATATAGGATAGTGACTTCCTCTTCAGGCAATCTTTGGAATAAAAAGATAATATTCATATAAATAAATGCTTCTAAAAAAGAAGCAAAGATGTACACAATGAAGATCTAATATGCACTCTCATATGATTTAAACATGAAACTCAGTAGAGTATGATTTTCTATCAAAAAATATTTTTCAATTAAAACATGAGAGTATAGAAACTGATTTTGTTTATGAAAATGACCTTAATTTAAATAAGCTTTTGAGTAAAATATATGAAAGTGAATATTAGCTCAAACCATTGTCAAGAAGCTTCCCAAGCACGAACTAACCCATAGTTTTTCTTCCACAAATATATTCAAGGATAAGAATAGGAGAAACTAGGGCTTTTAATATGATTGACCTTTTGAAATAAATGCAAGAAGACTCTCAAGTAATATATATGAATATGACATACATGCTCAAGCCTTGAAGACAACACTCAAAATAAAATTTCTCTAAAAAATATTTTCAAATAAAAAAAATGGGAGAAATTTTGATCTTTGAAAAGCAATAATAAAAAGAGACTTTCAAGAAAAATATATGAGAGATATAAGCTCAAGCCTCTTCAAATGAAATCCTTAAAAATATTTTCTCCAAAAATAATTTTCACAAGAAAAAGTGTAGGAGAATTTGATCTTTGATAAAAACATGAGGATAAAGAATAAAGGCCTTCAATCAATATATATAAACTTGAATATATGCTCAAGCCTTATCAAAATAAAATTACCTCAAGAAAAAAGAAGCCTTTGAAGCAAAAATATATGAGTGGATATGTGCTCCAAGCTTCCTTCAATAACCGACAAGATTTTTCTCCCAAGAAGAATTTTTCAAATTGAAAGAATAGGAGAAATATGAATTTTGAGGCACAAAAGGGTTTAAATATAAAGGGGATGAAAAGTAATGTGTACTCCCAAGAGAGGGGGGGGGGGGGGGGTGAATTGAGATTTTAAAAAATTTCTTTGCAAACACTTTTTATAAGTTCATTTAGTTAATTTTGAACTCCAGCTATCTTTCTTTTTAGCTATCACACACAAACACAATGATCTAAAATTCTTTGAACTTTAATCAACTCAATCATACAAGTATGATAGGTTTGCAATGACCAACACTCAATTCAATCAATAAGGTAAGCTTGATTTCACAATAAAATAGAAATTTTAGCAAGCATCCAAAATTCATAATTTGATATCAAACTAGTTACTTAAGTTTAACTATGTCTTTAATCAAGATTTCTGCAATCAATGTATTTTCTTTAATCAAGGTTTCTAAAATTCCCAATGTTCATTTAATTTTCAACAATTAAGTAAGCAACCACGCAATTTGTATATGCAAAAAATTAATGAGAGAAGGGTATGGAGAGTGACGCCGTATTTTTACAAGGTTCGGTCGAAAATCTACGTCCTTGCCTCAAGCAAACTGTTGTGAGGATTTCCCTTTTCATATTTATTATTAGGCTAAAGTTACAACCTCTCTAACAAGAATCCCCTCTCGTTAGTCCAACGGTCTAACCCCCTGAACTATCAACAAATCTTTCTAGCAAGAATCCCTTTTCGCTAGTCCAATGATTCAATAACCTGAATCGTCAAAAGTCAACAAGAAAAGATTTGGTGTACAATGACACTCTTAAATGAGCTGATTAATACAATAGAATGCACAAAAAATATACTTCAATTAAATATCAATATAGAAAGAATTGAAGTTTTGAAATTTATCACTGGGTTCTTTCTTAGATTTGAATTTCTCAGTAATTGAAAAATGAACTGTGTTATTTGATTAGTAAGAGCTTCAGCAAGAAATTCTGTAGAGTGTTTGCAATAAGTCTTTTGAAAAGTATGAAAAAAAGGGTTAAGATAAACTAAAATTTCTCTAAGAAATTTTAATAACCTAATTCATCCCCCTATTGGGATTACATCTTTAATTTCACTTAAACTCTACTATACTATTTCTTACCATTTTAGACCACTCTAGATCACTAGGGATGACAAAAAATGGATAAAAATGGGATGAAATTATCTAAATAGGTAGAAAAGGATAAAAATAATTTTCTTTTTTATTTTTGTGCAAGAAGCCTGAAACTTCTTAGATTGTCTCTTACTATTTCATATTACTCTGAATCACTCGGGATGGTAAAAAATACCCAATAACAATAGAAATTCTTTCAATCAAAAGGTAGGGAGAGAAAACAAAGATTTTATTAATTTTTGGTTTTCAAGATTGAGTTTCCAAAGTTCGAACATAATGGTCATCAACAACTAATATTCTCTCTCTCTCTCTACATGTGCGCGCCCGCGCGCGCGTGCATGTGCATGTGTGTGTGCGTGGCATGAACTTCTTTGGTTATTTAAAATTCATGTTTCCATGCTACTCATGGCTTGTCATACTCACTGCACTGCAGGAGATGCAATCCATTAGTCTTTGGATTTCAACTCTTTTATTTTAACCTTGGTAGGAATGTATAGATGCTTTCTCATCCTACTAAAAGTATAATGTTAATTAGTTTCGGGAATGTCTATTCTTAGGAATAGAGTAGTTATAATAAAATTTTTGATAGTTCACGTAAAAAATATATATTTTATCATGAAGCAAATAACAATACAAAAATTTTTATGATTCCATTTATAATAAGGAATATATAGGACTAAACAACTCCAAATTTTAAAGTAGGAATTTTTATTCCTTTCCCATTCTTTTCACCAATATTAATCTTCTTTCTTTTTTACTTATTTTCCTTTTCTTTTTTCATGAGACTCATTTGATTTGAGACTACATGATAGAAGACAATCCCATGTCCTATCTCGTGCACTTTTTTACGTATCTCGAGGCTAGAATTTGGGATCTACAACAAAAAAATTAAAATTTAATTGTTGAAATTCCCCTTAGAGAATAGAAAATATTATTCTCTTCATTGTGTTTTAGCCCCTTTTTCAATTGAAGGTGAAATACTGACAAAAAATATTTTGGATGTTTTTTTTTTATTTTTTTTGGATTATGGAAGAGGAATATTTTTCTCATTAACTTTTCCCCAATTGCCTTTTCTCATCATAATTCCACAATTTAAGCCTAACATGCTTAGTATTCAAAAGTATATTAAAAATAAAGCTTCTTTAATGGCTTTAAAACAAGTAGTCGTAGGCAGGTGCTACAATATTACTAATATTTATTAACAAAAAAAATTCAATTTCTATTTTAATAAAGAACATACGACTTATGTACGCGCACAACACTATTTATTTTATGACTAATTGCTTGTACCTTAGGATAATTTAGCTGTACATATAGACAAATAAAACTATTAAAAAAGTAATTTTTACAAGTTTGATGAACACATAATTAGTCAAATTAAATTATTGTAGAGAAAAATAAATAAGCCTAACCAGGCAAGTGACTTTTTGATTAGTATAATTCTTTTAAATCAAAAAATAAGATTTAGGAACTAGGGCGAAGGTTACAAAAGTGACAAATGGGACAAAAATATTGAGAAACATAGGGATGGAAAGAGAAATGAGAAATGATAAATTTAGAATTACATCTAGACATAGAGAAATGATAAATTAAAGCAACATTGTAAAAAACAAAAAACAAAAAAATGGTATTTTAAAATGCTATTGAGGAAGATGCCTTACAATAAGACACAACCTTTCTTTATATTTGCAAAGTTTTATTAAGGTGTCGCTTCAAAACTTAATTGATGAAAGTCAAAGTCAATTGATGAAATCCAAGAGGGACCACTGCTAATTGTTATTAGGTTCCATTATCCAAAGCCTAAGTGGCCTACTTAATTAAACTAAGTCAAAATTTGTTTAGTTTAATTAAATGAGTAATGGGCCTATTTGAAATTTTGACTTAGTTTAATTAAATGAGTAATGGGCCTATTTGAATTAAGTTCAAGCTCAGGGGAATATAATATGAGGCCTAGCTTAAGATACATTAAAAAAATCAACTACCATGATTGTGACATATGCCATAATCTCACTAGGTGGTTGTAACCTTCTAATTAACACTACCTCGTCTCACTTTATGAGTAGTGGTATCCTTAATGATTCACTAGAACAAGGGTTGACTAAATTAAAAGAGGAGGGACTGACTAAAATGAAATAAGACAACATTTTTGGGGAGAAGCAAGGGGCTATGCCTAAAGCTCTATTCTTACTAATAGAAGCATTCAAAAAAGCTTAAAAAATGTAGACACCCAATTTTTTCCATGATGGAAATTTCTTAATTAATTGGAGGATAAAAGGTATTATATGCTCATGAAACAATTAATTGAGATCTCTTCATCCTTCTTTAGGTCATTTCTTGTGCAATTAAGGATTTTCTATTAAGACATAATAGGGTTTGCTTCCAAACATTTTTATAGGACAAGGAAGGGGGTTTCCTTATCTATAAGGGTTGTTTTTTTTGGAAGCAAGAATTTACAGCAACACCCTTGCTTCCCTTGCTCTAAATATATAGCTTGTTGTCGCTACATATGAGCAGGAAATGAAATTTTTTCGGTGGGCAAGTGAAATTTTTATCGACAAGATTAATATGATTAATGAAAACAATTTGTTGTTGTTACAAGTGTATGTACATATAAGTCCATTTGAAAAACATCATTTTGATGGTTGTTTAAATAACACACTTAGGGCTTAAATGGGAATGGTTCGTCTTCGCACCTAAAGCTCTTCGACCCTCCTTGCTTTTTGCTCGTATTGGAGGAGACTGAGCATGCGGAAGAAGGATTGATTCATTGCAAATGAAAGATTGAGCATATGGAAGGAGGAAATTGTTTTGTTGATTCAAAAGTGGGTTCAGGCTTAGTCTTTCCACTTCCCAAGCAATTCTTGGTGTTTTATTGCTGCCCTGCATTGGGGATTTGAAAGGGGTTTGGTCGATTGGTGCCACTGCTGAAGGTTGGTTCCTCTAAACTCTTGAGCTTCCTACATTTACACCTTTAATTGTTGTGTTTCTCTTCTTCTATTATGTTAAAATTTAGTGAATTTTCATTCTCTCTTTAATTTCTATTTGGAAGATATACATTTATAGTTGCATAAGTATTTTGGTGTTTTTGCTTTTGTGTATTTGTTTATTGCAAGAATTTTTCATTGCTGCAATATGTTTTTTTTGGTCCATTGTGGGTTATTCATGTTTTTGTTTCATTGTGTGAATGAAATTTGATGATTAGATCCTTAATTTCTTGCTTAGCTATAAAAAAAAAGTGTGTATTGTGTGTGAATATATGTGTATGTATGTATAGATGTTGGTCTCCATGGTTATGTCACATTTGTCCATTGTCTTATCACAACAAGTATGTATTTTGGAAATGAATAGAAAACCAAGCTGCAATTGAGATACCACAAATCGAAAACACAACTAAAAGTATGCTTTAGTACTACTTTTTTGTTAGTTGGTTAATTTTTCTAGCATGTCATGTATCCCGCTAAGATTTTTTCGCATTGTTATGAGTTGGTAAATTGACTAGGCATTAGGAGTTTATGGGTTTAGTAGAGGGTTATCTCACTTTTTTAATTCACAATCTTTAGGAAGAAAAATGAAAAAAAGAAAGGAAATCTACATAATTTTTTACTCAAAGACACATAAGAGAGAGCTGCATACAAAAGAGCTTTTATTGCATAACCAAATTATCTTCTATTGCCAACAAAGAGTTTCATAGAGATTTTACACAAGGTCAAAAATATTCTTTCACTCCTTGGTGCGTAAAAATTTATTGTAGTAAGTGATCAAAGGCGTTAAGGTGGAGATGATCGATATCATCATTTGGTGTTGCCAGTGCTGATAGGGGGTTTGTCTCTTTCGTGGTAATGCCTAGGATTTAGCCCTAGGTTTTTGTAGTCCAATGTTGATTCCTCAAAGCCTTAGTGGCCTTAAAATTCATATGTTATATATCAACAAAAATGATTTTAATCCGCACAAACCCAAAGACAATATTTGAATGCCAAGCTCCTAAACTTAGGGTTTATGTAATTCTACACACAACTTTAGAGCCTAGTTTGTTACTAAAAAAAAAGTTTCTATTTTCTCTTCCTAGTTTTTACCTTCATATCTAATTTTCATTTTTTGTATAAAAACCTTAACAATGTATTTATTTTTTAGAAATGGAAAAATAGTTTCTAAGACAACAAAATGTTGAGGAGTTAGTATTGATTTATGCAAAGATGCTCCTTTAAAGCTAGAATAAGGGATTGTCCACTTCACTGTCTTGTAGAGTAGGCTTTTTTTTTTTTTTGGCACTTATAACATGTTGAAACAATATAGTAAAAACAACCATAGTAAAATAATTGGAGGCTTGGCGATAATTTTGGACTTCTTGTCCATGCTTACATCAATTAGGTATGTCAATCCTTCCCCAACATCTAATGTGGCCTACATTGAGTATTAGAAGTGGCAACCTTATGTAATGGGGTCTGATTTTAGATTCATGGAGTTGTCTTAATATTTTAAGAAGTTTTTCATATGAAAAAGATTAAAAACTTTATATAATTGGAAAGATTTATAGTGATTCAAAGAATATATGAGAATTTTGAGGATTGTGTACATTAAGTAGAGAAGAAGTATTACATTGGTTGACTATACATTAGAAGCTTCTATTAAGATTATGCTTGATATGACATGGTATGAATGCAATCTTCTACTACTTTAATGCGTATTAGAACATGATGAAAATAATGGTAAGTGATGGACATCATAATGGCTACTATCCATACAAGAGTAAATGAGTGACAAAATTCACAAAAAAATATTTATAAAATTGAAAGATGGCACTTAATGCAATAATAGTCAAGATCAATTGAATTATAATTAGAAGTATAGTGAGTGATGAAAGGCATAATCTTGACCTCAATGGTCAAGAAGAAGTTGTGCTAAGCTTTCTGATTGATAGCCTATTTCATTTGTTTGCATAAGGTTTGTGGTTAATTGACCCATTTTGCATCCCATTAGATTGTCAATAACTGATCTTTGTAGGTTAATGATAAAATATTTTCCACCAATATGACCATTATTTCTATGGTTAAGAATGAACCTTCGTCCAAGTTTAGGACTTCTATTGTGATAAAAGGCACTAGAAGTACCAGAGGCTTCTTTGGTTTGCATGTTGACGAGATTGCCCTTAATTCTTATGCTATGATGAAGGGCACATTCTAAGTGCAACCAAGAGTTCAAAAAACTCCAAAGGATGCAAGGACTCACATTTTGTGAGCAAGCAAAGGATCCACAATGAGTAAGGACAGACTATATAATGCTTTAATTCGCAATAGTGTCATATGAAATCAAACTACATATTTTTTATATATATAAAAATAGCTCAATAATTTATGTAATAGCAAGGCATTGAATATTTTTGTTCATAATTTCTTTATTTTAATGTTGTGTTTAATTTCTATGCAAGTTTCGACATACTTTCACTCTTATTTTTATACTAGTTTGTGTTTAATTTTATTATTTATTAGAGTTTTGATTTGTTTTGTTTATTTTTGTTTAGGAATAAATAAATTAAATGAGTCAAGGGATAAGGAGGAAACTATCCTTTTCAAATTCAAGTTCCCTTCAACAAGAGTCATTCTCAAACTCAAATTCCACTCCCGAATTTTTGGGTTTCCGCAAAAGTTTAATCAAAATGTATTTTCTTATATTAAGAGTTCTTCTTAATCTCAGTTTTCAACTTTCAGCAACCTACACTTTGCATACACCGCACAATTTATATATGCTGAAAAGTAAAGAAAGTAAGGAAAGAGAGTGACACCACATTTATTATGAGGTTCGGCTTATCCCCAACCTACATCCTTGCCTTAGGCCAATACCACATAAGGATTCCACTATACCTTTCCTTTTTGGGCAGAACAAACCGTTAAGTGTGATACCCCACACTTACTCACTCCTTCAATAGGCTAGAATAACGCCTCTCCAAGCGATACCCCACGCTCGGTCACTCCTTCAATAGGCTAAAGCAACGCCTCTCCAAGCGATACTCCATGCTTGGAACAATGATTCAAGAACCTGGAATCGTTAATACACTACAAGGAAACAAGAAACAATCCCTATGTACAATAGCACTCTCACAAGAGTAGATTAATACAAGTTAAAATGCTATATACTTCAATATTCAAATATCAAATTGAAATAGATTGAAGCTCAATAGAATTTATCATCGGGATCTTCTTTCTTTGATTGAAAGATTCAAAATTTATGCTCAACTTCAGTGATTAAATCTCAGCAATACTCAGTAGCAAACTTCAACAAGGATGTGTGCAAGAGAGCTTTTGAAGATTGAAAGTAAAGAGAGTCTGATTGCTAATTTTTAATTCTTGGTAAGTTTAATTTGCTAAAATCATGTATTTATAGGCTTTCAAAAGTAATTTCATGTTGCCCAAGATTAGTTAGAGCATTTCCCAAGTTTTCATAAATTTTGGGGCACAAGAAACTTTTTTTTGATTTTAAAACATTTTTAAAAATTAGTCATCAACAATGTTTAGAAGACTGAAGTGTTGGGTTCAGTCTTTTGAAGTACCTTAAAACACTGAAAAATTTAGTCTAGATATAGGGTCCGATGACTGAACTGAGGGTTTAGTCTTCTGAGGGTGTACTGCGTCTTCTGTATTCCTTTAGGAAAAACTTAAGCAGATTGAAGTTATTCTTCAGTCTTCTCAAGAAATTCTTTAGTAGACTGAAGTTAAACTTCATTCTTCTAAGGCAACTCTTCAATCTTCTAGACATACACCTCAGTCGTCTGGGTAGACCATATTCTGGTTTTTTAGTTTTGTTTTCAAAAGTTCTTTTGCTTTCTTACTTTGATTAGTTACAAAACATTTTATGGGGTTTGAAATAAGATTTCGAAGTCCATAATTAACCCTAAAGAGCTTTTAACATATTTCCATAAGATATTTAAATATGAAGTACTTACATCAAGACTTCTTAAGGCTTTGACATTCTAAGCACTTGTAAGACATCGAACTGTGCCCTAGCTGTCGCTCGCGTGTTCTTGCGACCCTCCATCGCTAGACGTCAAGTCATCAAAGGTGGATCTCTGAGTGGCAATAAGGGCAAGGAACTGTGCCTTTGCTTTCGCTCGTGAGTTCTTGCAAGCCTTCGTCACCAGACGTTGCGTCGTCGAAGGTGGATCTTCGAATGGAGATAAGGGTAGGTATCAGAATGCCTTAGCTTTGTTCACTACTCAAGTGAAGAAAAGAAACAACCGGACATTCTATGGAGAGCCTCTGTCGCCAGTCCCTACACCAAGGCCGCCATCTCCGCTGCATCGAATATTCACCGGCGGCTTCACTAGTAGGCCTTGAGCAGCAGCGGCATTCTGCGTCTTCTCTAGCTTCCTAGCAATGAAGTTCATCTCTGTTCAGGACACTGTGGCAACCTTGCTCGTCGAGGAGCAACAACGTTTCGTCTCTGGCGTTGGCAACGATCAGCTTCGGTGTTGCTGCGAGGAGGGTTGGGGAGAAGACGAAGTGGTGACGAAAAATCTGTGTGAGAGACATACGGTGATGGCAGACATAGGTCTACGGGACTGCAGGTTTGGTTTTTTATTTTTATTTTTATTTAATATTTTTATTTGCTTTTTAGTAGTCAATTTGGAAAAGAGGTAATTTATTTTTTTCGACATGACTGAGCCATCTTCGGTAGATGTTACCGGAGGGTTCAGGGGAGGTGTCGATGCTAGTATACAGGAGACAGGGAGTGGTTCGGGGGATGTTAAGGTCGAAAAGGGGGAAGGTTTCGCTGGGGGGAAATCGTTTGCGAAAGCCTTGAAGAGGCCAATTCCGTCTTCAAAATTCAAAATCCCATTGAGAAAACTGGAACTAATTAATGGGGAATTAGGTTTTTTTTTTCTCGGATATGGAGATGGAAAAGGCTACGGAAGATCTGAAGTTTGCATTGGTGCTTAAATTTCTTTCTACAAGGCCGTCTATCGATGTCCTTCGGAGGCATATTATCCAATCCTAGGGCCTCACTGAAGTTCCCATGATAAGTTTTATGGATAACTACCATGTTCTATTGCATTTGGTAAATGAAAAGGATTACATTCATGCATGGGCACGAGAAGGAAGATGGGTGGCAGGGTGCCAATTTTGGATTTTTAACTGGTCTGTGAATTTTGATGTTAACAAGGAACCATCAATCGCACCTCAGTGGATTTTATTACCAGGTTTGCCTTTACATTTATATAGAATGAACTGTTTATAGAGTTTGGCCACTAGATTTGGTAGATTCTTGGGAACGGATAATGCCACGTTATATAGAACACGAGCCACTGGCGCGAGATTATGTGTTGAGGTGGATTTGCAGAAGGATCCTGTGGAGGGTTTTCCGTTGGTGGTAGGACAAAAACAGAATTGGCAAAGGATAATATATAAGAAGAGAGGTTTTTATTGTAACAAATGTTGTAGGCAAGGTCACACTGATGTAGTATGCCGGTTTGGAGTTAAGCCTAAGGATAAAAGGAAGGTAAGTATGAGGAAGGAGGTAGATGAGATGGTTTGGAAAGAAGTGGGTAGAAAAGAGAATATGATAGTTGAAGAGGAAGGTCCTATTTTGAAGAGTCAGGAACAATGGGTGGAGGAGAAGAAGGATGGAATCGTGAATGGTCCGTCAAAAGTGATTGAGAAAAATAAAGAAATTGTGAATGATGTTAATAATGTGGGTAATAAAAAAGTGGAGGAAGTTAATTTGGTAGAGAAGAATAGTGGAGAGAAAGCCGATTATTGTAAAGACCGGAAGTTAGGGGTGGTAGGGGTGCAGGTAGAACTGGGAGATTGTTCTAGGTCTGTTTTGGAAATCGGAGTTGTTTATGAAGGGGGGAGGGGAAAAGTTGAAAAAGATAACGATGGAGAGTTGATTTTAGTGGAGGAGGTGAATGAGAGAGAGGGGGAAGTGGAGGGTGGAGTGTGGAGGGAAAATTATGATATGTTATTTGAGGGAGATTTGGAGGTTTGCATTGATACTCAAAAAGAATATTATTCAAATCCAGGTAATGTGACAATGGGTGAATCGAAAGGAAGAAATAAAGATGATGGACAAGTGAGAAAGTCTAAGAGGTCTAAGGCAGTACCTCAAAAGTTGAACCTATGATTGACAAAATTATGTTTTGGAATATAAGAGGGTTGGGCACGTCGAAGAGAAGATTGAAACAAATCGTGAAGGATCAGAAAGTTTTGATTTTTGCAGTCTCGGAACCTTTTCAAGATATAGAAAAGATACAAAGGTGGGCGATGTATTTGCAATTTCCTAACTTTTGCTCTAATGTAGAGGAAGTTGGGAAGATTTGGTTGTTTTGGAAAGATGATGTTCAAGTGGATTGGGTGGGTACCTTAAATCAATATGTCATAGTTTTGTTAATAGAGGATAGAGGCTCCCTGCTTCTTACTTTTGTATATGCTAAATGTTATCATATTAAGAGAAGAGATTTATGGGAATAACTTCATGGGATGTCGAGTGTTGATGTGGCTTGGGTTGTTATGGGAGATTTTAATGTTATTCGGTCGTATGAGGAAAGGGTGGGAGGTAGACCTCGCTTGAGTTCGTCTATGGATGAATTCAATGGTTGTATCAATAGTTGTGGGTTATTGGACCTTAAATTTGAAGGAAGTCAATTTTCATGGTGTAATGGCCAACAAGGTTTGAGAAGAAGTTGGGCAAAACTAGACAGAGTACTGATTAATAATGGTTTTTCTATAAAATATGGTGAAGTTAAGACTTTTTTGTTGAAAAGAAATTGTAGTAACCCGACCCCGAAAAAGAAAAAGAAAAAGAAAAAGAAAAAAAAAAGAAGATATTTTAGAGAAGATATTTTGAAAAGAGATATTTTTAGATATTTATATATAAATATCTTGGAGGAGATATTTATTTAGATTACTTAAGAGCTAAGTAAGGATTTATTCTATAAATTCTCTTATCCTCTCTCATCCTCTCATTCTCTCTCTCTCTCTCTCTCTCTCTCTCTCTCTCTCTCTCTCTCTCAAGGATTTATTATATAAATTCTCTTATCCTCTCTTATTCTCTCATTCTCTCTCTCTCTCTCTCTCTCTCTCTCTCTCTCTCTCTCTCTCTAAGATCCTTTGCCGTTCATCATCCGTTTCCAAAAACGGAGGGTACTGCGTGGATCAGAAGAGGAAACTCTACACTTTTAGTAGATCGGATCGTCGTTTCGGAGAGTTTCGGGTTTTCCCAAGAATCGAGGTAGGAATCTGATCCTAATTTTGATTGGATATTTGGATAGCAGTAGAAAACATAGTAAGGTTATGTTCTGTGGTTTTAGGTTTTCAGGATCTCGAGTTGTCGTTTTGGACCGTTTTCGTATGAAGTTTCATTTTGAATATAAGGTAAGGGGAACTTGATTACAACAGCTATTTTGGAAAACTAAACCGCTAAAAAGCTAGTTTACGTTATTATGTATGATTTAACTGCTTATTTGTGAAATTCTACCGAGTAGAAATGCCGGTTTGATGATTTTACGGTTTTTGGTAAAAACGAGGATTTCGACGTATGATCTCCAAATTTTACAAACATTGTTATTTGTGTTTATACTATAGTAGGAGAGGCTCGATTCCTTTATTTATTTAGTTAAACTATGTATATTGAATTTCTATCATTTAGCGGGTTTTTGTATTAAACTTGTGTGATATATGTTGAAATGGAAATGAATGTATTTTCTATACTACTGATATAGAATATGGGAATGAAATTCCAATTTGTTATACTGACAATGTGATAAACAGAGGCTGGTGATACACCGAGCCGCATCAGTAAACAAAGAGGGGTAAACCAGGTGGAAAGAAGCCGGTTTGAACCCGCTGGAATTATTTCTATACTATTGATATAGATTATGGGAGATAAAATCATATTTGTATAAATTGAATTTATGATACACAGAACCATAGCTTGAGAGTCCCGGAAGGGTTGAAAAATACTTTCTTTGCAGGGTGAAATGAAACCAGTGTTATATGATACGGCACGATATCGTAGCTAGATGTACACGTGCAACCACACGTACTAAACGATGTGGGTACCAAGATGGTCGGCTAGCAGGGTGAAACCATTGGCTGATATTGGGCCAATGGAGGCAGTCGGATCGTATGTAGGTACTCGGCAGTGTCTGCACGAACAGGGCATTGGACGAGTACCAGTGCACAACCCGAGCCACGGGGTAAAACTGGTTATAGGGATATTTTGCTGTTGGTCATCTGATAAATCATTAAATGGTCGAAAGACAGATGTGGGAATTTTGTAATATGAATAATGATATACCTGATGCATTACTGTATTGAAAATATTTGATTTATATTCTAGATGTTGAATGAAAATATGCATGTATGCAGTCACACACTGTTGTAACTCCTTCTTCCTTACTGAGAGGGGTCTCACCCTATCTTACAACCTTTGTTTTCAGGTCCATCCGTGCGTCGGTCCTAGTAGATAAAAGGACTAGGGAGGTTATTTTGGTTAGCTTACGTAAGCATCTAAATTTTTGTACTAAACTTGATGAAAGTCCTTTTTGGAGGGTTGTAATATGACGATTGCTCTAAGTCCGAATGTATGTAAATTAAGGATGTATTAGTGAACTCTGGTATAAGGCTAGTAGTAATCCCAATGGATGTTTATGTTTTTCCGCGACATTTACATCATGATTATGTATGTTTTACACTTGTATGTCCCTGTTTAGGGTGGGTTGTTTCCATATCTTGAACAGGTATAGGTATTTGATGTATGTGAGTGACACCTGAGTCCGTGTAAAGGGCCAGGTCGTTACAGAAATACTTCAGATCATTCTCCTATCTTATTATAGATGCGTCCGAGTATGGAGAGGTATGGGCCAGTGCCTTTTAGGTTTCAAAACATGTGGACCTCACATGGGAATCTTTTGGAAATGGTTGAATCATCTTGGAGAGACCACATTGTGGCAGATTCAGGATTGTGTAAATTGGTGGGTAAATTAAAAAGGCTAAAACAAAGGCTTAGGGTGTGGAACAAATTGACTTTCGGTCGTGTTGGTAGTCTTATTCGAGAGTTTGACGAAAGGGTGGAAAAATATGAGAATTTACTGCAGACTAAATACTCGGAATCAGTTTAAGAAGAGCTCCTTGTTTCTAAGGCTGAAATGGAGGTTTGGTATAGAAGGGAGATTGGCGCATCAAGCAAAGATGAAATGGTTGATAGATGGGGATCAAAATTCAAAGTTTTTCCATGCTGTGATTACGCAAAAAAGGCAAAATTCTTGTGTAAATTCAATGACGCTTCCTGATGGTTCGGTGTTAGAAAATATGCAAATAGTCCATGATGAGGCTGTGAAGTATTTTGAGCAATTCTTGGGGCAAAATAGTTCGGTGCAAAGGTCAAACCTGGAAGATACCATTTGGTAGTTTCCAAGGAGTTTATAGGTCAGCTGAGGGAAGAACCGATTGAGGAGGAGGTTTATGAAGTTGTTTCGTCTATTTTTGTGAATAGTAGCTTGAGACCGGATGGGTTTGGGTCTTCTTTTTATATTACCTGTTGGAATATTATTAAAAATTATGTGATGGATGCGATAAGAGAATTTTTCAGAGGTGATATGTTGCCTCGGTATTTTTGTTCCTCTTACATAGTGCTTATTCCTAAGGTAAAGGATCCTCAGTCTTTTGATAAATTTCGGCCGATAAGCCTTTGTAATGTAATTTATAAAATTTTCTCCAAAATTCTTATTGGTAAGCTTTCGTTGGTGATGGGTGATTTAATATCTTTAGAGTAAGGTGCTTTTGTGAAAGGGAGGAGTATTTTTGAAAATATAACGCTTACTCAAGAGATGACAAAATTATTACATAGGTGGGTGAGAGGAGGTAATATAATGCTAAAGCTAGATATGAGCAAAGCGTATGATCGAGTGGAGTGACAGGTGGTAGATCAGATTTTTCAGGCTCTTGGTTTTCCAGATTGGTTTTGTAAGTTGATTCAGAATTGTATTTCCACTCCTTGGTTTTCTTTCATGATGCATGACACTTATAGAGGTTTCTTCAAGTCAAAAAGGGGCTTGAGGCAAGGGGATCCGTTGTCGCCGTATATTTTCATTATCATGGAAGAAATTCTATCTAAATTAATCCAAAAAAAAAGTTGTCTGAGAAGCAGATTTTACCTTTTGCACACCCGTGTGGTGCACCTATTATATCACATTTAATGTACGCGGATGATGTTGTTATTTTTGCTAATGCTGGAAAAAAAATCTGTTAGTCAATTAATGGAGGTGATTAAGGAGTATGAAAACTGGACTGACCAAAGGGTGAATAAAGATAAATCAGCTATTTTTTCTCAAACAAGTTGGGTGTTCAGAGGAAAGGACAAATTCATCAAGAGACTAGTTTTATTGAGGGTAAATTTCCTTTTACGTATTTGAGGGAGCCAATAATGGATGGTAAATTGAAAGGTTGTCATTTTGACCCTTTAATCCAAAAAATCAGTAAGAGAATTGAAGGCTGGAAAAGTAGACTGTTGTCTCAAGGAGGTCATCTTGTTTTGTTAAGACATGTGCTTTCAAGTATGTCATTGCATCTGTTAGCTATTCTAAATGTACCGAAACTAGTGATTAAAAAGATACAAGGTATGTTTGCTTCTTTTTTTTTGGGGATTTAAGGATGGAAAAGAAAAAATGAAATGGAGGACTTGGAAGAAATTGTGTGTTCCTATGGAGGAGGGGGGCATAGGAGTAAGGGACATTTCAGAAGTGCAACGGTCTTTGTTCATGAAGTTTGGTTGACATTTATTAACACAAAATTCTTTATGGGTTAGATTTTTTAAAGCTAAATATGTGAAAGGAGGTCATATTGCTCTTGGCAGATCACATGGATCGGATTCTTCCTTTTGGAGGAAAGTTCTGCAGGGTATGCCTAAACTGTTAAGTAAATCTAAGTGGAAGGTTAGAGAAGGAGATGTAAAATTGTGGTATGATAAGTTGCTAAATTCGGGACCTTTGTTTGACGATTGTCCAAATGGTGCACAATCTCATATTAAATTAAAAGATTTGGTTATCAATAATGCGTGGGATGTGGAAAATTTGCAGAGGATTCTGTGGTTTAGTAAAGCGGATGAAGTGATGGAAAAGGTGGGAAATCTTAGAAATTCTTTGGACATTCTATTATGGCTCCTAGAAAAGGATGGTTGCTTTAATACAAAATCCACATGGGATATTATTAGAGTTAGAGCTCCAAAATTTGATTGGGCTACCTGGGTTTGGAACAAATGGTTATCGAAGAAAATTTCTATCTGTATGTGGAAGGCTTCTTTTGAGTGCCTAAGTGTTGATGAAAAGGTGAGAAAGGTGGGGGTTTCACTTGTTTCGGTGTGTAATTATTGTGAGATGAGGCAATCAGAAGAATTGAAGCATGTGCTAAATAAGGGAGACCTTGCTTCTGAGGTTTGGAGGAAGGTTTCGGTGGAGGTAGGTGTTCCTTTCCTTAGGCAATAAAGTTAGAAAGAAAAAGTCCAAATGTGGTTTAATAGGGCTTCTAGGTTCTCTCAGCTGGGTTCATTGATGGGTTTGATTCCTTGTTTAGTAGTTTGGGGGCTGTGGAGAAGGAGATGTGTGGCTAGAATGGGAGGAAAATTAGAGAGTAGTACTGATGTGTGGCTCTCCATTAAGTATTGGGTGGGGGTTTTGAGTAGGAACACGACAGAAATGGTTTAGTTAAAGGATGCTGATTTTCAGGTATTGCAGAATCTGGAAGTATAAATTGTGAATAAAAGAATTAAAACTATGCAAAGTGTGAGATGGCTAAAACCGAGGCAAGGGAGATTGAAACTAAATTTTGATGGGAGTAGCCTGGGGAACCCAGGGCTAGTTTGTGGTGGTGGCATCCTTAGAGACCATACAGGTTCTTTTGTGATTGGTTTTTCAAAATATTTTTGTTTGTGTTGGAGGGAATAAAGATTTGCAAACATTTGAGGCATATCTGTATCGATATTGAATATGATTCGAATATTGTAGTTAATTGGATAAGAGCCAGGAAGTGCTCCTTGTGGTATTTGTGGGATTTTTAGGAGCAGCTTATTGGTTTATTGGAGGGAGTAGATTTTTCGATAAATCATTCGTTTTGAGAAGGGAACAAAGTGGCAGATGCCTTGGCTCGACAAAGTGCTATGGGGAGGAATAGTTTGTTTACAAATAGTAGTCAACTCCCTAGAGTTGGCAATGGTTTATATAAATTGGAGAAGATTGGTATGGCTTGTATGAGGTATGTTTAGCTGATTTCTTTTTGGTTTTAACTTATGCTTTATGTTGTTTATCTTTTGTTTTGTTTTGTTGTGTGAGGTTTGTTTTGTAGGTCCTGTTATGTTTTGTTTTGTTTGGTCTTGTATCCCGCTTTTTGGTTGGATGTTGGGTTTGTTCTTTGGGAGGTTTTGTTGTTATCTCCCATTGATTGTCTTGTAACCATAGTATTCCTCCACCAAAAGTGAGGGGTTATCAATAAATAAATGGAGGTTCCGCCCTTCTTTAAAAAAAAAAAAAAAAAGTCTTTATGCTTGTCTTTCTTTGATTCCATCTTGTCTACGAGTATCAACATACTTTAAGATTTTAGCAAGTTCTCTTTAACATTCATGCTCTCATGATCTTCAATCATTATTAGATCATCTTTGAATCCATGCCTTAATATTCTTTAAGCTTCATTTGATCATCTTTCTTTGGAGTATAAGCTTTCAATGATCCTTGTGAGCACTTGACCTTGTATTCACATACTTGAGTCCTAAAATATCATCACTTAACCAAATATGTTAAGTTTCTCTAATTTGTTATCATCAAAACAATATTTTAAACCTTGTAAGGCCAACAATCTCCCCATTTTTGATAATGACAAACAAGGAGTAAAAAATTGAGTAAGCCTTAAAAAAAACATCCCCTTACAATAAGCATCAACTTAACAATATTTGCAATATCAAGATCAATTTCAATATTAATTTCAATATCATGCTTATATATCAAAATCACATCATTCAAGATCAATAGCACATCATTCAAGGTCAAATACCAATATATCAACTTAAGTATGCGGTATCATGCTCAATTTTTGCCTAAAATTTCTTGCCCCTTTTGACATCAATAAAAAAGAGTAAGATATAAAAAAAAAAAAAACAAATAAATACTAAGGCAATGAGCAACCATAAGAAAAAGTATAGATCTAGTGAAGACTCAAAACAAAAACTTTACATTTATCATGCATAATAAGATTAACAAAAAGTCTCAAAGTAACATGAAAAAAATACAAAAGATTGTATATCATAATTTTCAATGATTTCCATAAATCATGATATCATTATTTAACAAGTCTAACTCCCCTGGAATGAAATGTATCTTATATTCGATAAATTCAGACTTTCATTTGTGAATTGTAAACTATGTATTTATGAAGATACCAATTGTGCTTTTAAATTTATAATGCCATGCTCAAATATTAATTTATTTCATGTAAGTGCTCATGGATACCAATATCAAGAATAATACCAATATCATATCATGTGCTGCTCATGGATATCAAATTTTCAACTCAAATCTGTCTCGCTCTTTATATCAACAAGAAGATAAACCAAAATAAAGGTATTAAGGAAAAAAACAAATTTTTCATTTAGATTGCAATAACAAGGTCCATAAGCCAACATTTATCATAACATGTTTATCCATTAGTCAATCATGCAAGAGATATATAACGTGGTCCATCATTAGCATGTAAACTGATATAGTCAAGAATTAATTTCATACTCATGTATCAATATCATATCAAGATTC
The DNA here is from genome assembly GCF_029873635.1 of Malania oleifera. Taxonomy (NCBI): domain Eukaryota; kingdom Viridiplantae; phylum Streptophyta; class Magnoliopsida; order Santalales; family Ximeniaceae; genus Malania; species Malania oleifera. The sequence goes on along the minus strand of NC_080418.1, from coordinate 100,388,313 downwards.
AAGCTTCATAATCATGCTCAATAATTTCATGCTCAAATTTTCAATGTATAAGTTAAGTCATTATCATGTCTTTGGCAATATCAAGATGTCATACATATCAGCATTTTAGCATAGTCATAGCTCAGTATTTAGTTCATATTATCATATCATTAGTATCTCACCACATATGCTTATCAGAATATCAGCATTTAGCATTTAATATATCAGCATATCATATAAGCATGGAGCATATTATTATCATTTGTGCATTGTGCTATAATTTTGCTCAAATTGTTCTTTTATTTCTCAAGTATCTCTCATTCTCAAATCTCTCTCATTTTAAATACCTCTTATTTTGCTCAAATATCTTTTCTTAATCAAAACACTCATGCAATAAGCTCAATGTGCTTCAGATTTTCTTTCTTTTGATTTCACATGAATATCCAAAATTCATATGGCTTTCCAAATCTTAATACTTTCTAAGTTAAGCCTTGTACAAATCATCCTATGATTTTGGCCAACAATGTCATTTTAATTTTTATTTGTTTCAATGTTATAGTCATCAATAAGCTCTTAAAATATATAGTTCCCGCGACCTCATAAGACAGAAGATTTAGTTTAGTCTTCTGAAGATTTTCAAAATTAGGAAATAGAACTAGCACTTTAGTTGTTTGAGGTCCAGACTCAGTCATTTAAACCTTCAATGCTCTAGTGTTCAGTCGTTTGAGCTTACAAGCTCAGTCATCTGAAGTCTTCATCTTCTTAAATTTTCTCTTATCTCTCAAGCATAAACTCTCCCCTCTTTTGCTTTATCAAAATATTAGGCTTCAAGCATCCTTTTAGTATTGCCTTTTGTGACATATAGCTTCCTTGTTCTTAGAAGAAAAGTCATGTTCAATTAAGATTCTCTTTAATTGAGGCCACCAATGAAATTTTGTGATTTGTCAATTATCTCATAAGCTTTTCTTTATTTCAACTAGTTCATTATCCTTGTATTTAATTGGATTAAGTAGCTTTCTTAATTTCTAAAAGGGAATGACTAATCCTAATATCTTTGGAGTCCTTAGTTTGTGAATTAGGCTTTTTATCTAAGTACCCATACTTTCTTGGGTCCGAATGGTTTGGAAGAAGTTGATTCTTTTATTCTCCAAACTTGTCTAATTTTCACATATTTCCTCTTTAATGGACATTCAAACTTTATATGTCTCTTCTTCTTACATAGGAAGCATATAGTGTGAGTATAAGTATTAGAAGAGGTGCTAGCATAGTCTTTGGAGGCTTTTGTAAAGTACCCCATATAGAAGTTTTCAACTTCATTGAACCCTATGCCTTCTTTATTCAAAGATGTTCTTTGTGCACCAATCATTCAATCAAAGTTCTTTTTTCCTACAGTGAAACTGTAAATTATTTTAGCTTGATCCTCAAATTTTATTTTAAGATCACCTGTTGACCTTATAGGTCACGCCCTGGTTTTGATAATGACAAATACTCTTGTATTTAATAAATATCTAGTTGATGTGCAGGTTCATATTAGCATATCATCAATGGCACGTGAAAGCTCAAAGCTTGAAGACAAACTCATGCTTTTAATTGTAATAATTTTAGTGAAATTTGTCTATAATAGTAATTAGGATATTTGGTTTGTAATAAGCACATACATCACATGCATGATTTATTTTGTAAGCTCAAACCAGATACAAACCAAAAATAACTATAGAAAGACCTTAGGGTTTTCCTTTCGGCCGACTAACACCGGACTTTTCGGTGTCTTCAAATTGGACCCCAAGTGCCCCTAGGACACTCACACTTTCACATATATTTGTCAGGCACTTAAATAGGGCTTGATTGTGTCAAGACGAGACCGAAATGCACACTTGGTGCACTTTCGGTCGACCGGCCAAATCAATTGATTTCTGGCCTGGTCGACCAAATCATACCTGAGTCAACCGTTGACCAAGGTCCCGGTCGACCGAGACCCTGTAGTTCATTTGACCTCGGTCGACCGAACCACCTAGGAGTCAACGTTTTGACCTCCCGGTCGACCGACCACTTTTATACTCCAACTACCTGGTCGACCAGAGGGTCCTCGGGAGAATTCCTTGTAGTCTGGTCGACCAAACCATACAGTTCAAAAAGGCCCGGTCGATCGAACCTCGGAAGTTTGGGGAATCTCCCTTTCCGGTCGACTGAGCCTTTCAGTTCAAAAGTCCCCTGGTCGACCGAACCATTTGAGTTCTGGTCGACCGAAACACTTCTAGTCGACCAGACCTCTCGGGTTGCTCCTATTTTTTTACCACGGTTAATAAATTTAAACAGGGTTAAATTGATTTAAATGTCATTAATCTTTTCTAATATTCACTAATGAGTCCTCAACGGTCAAAATTTTCAGTATGTCTATATATACTCTTTCATTTGGTGGATTAAGTATTGATTAGAAAAAAGATTAAGAAAATCTCTCTTAAGCAAAAATACTTTATATTTTGCTTCTCACATCTCATACTCTTTTGAAATCCACTCAAGCTTACCTTCTTCATCTATCTATATCATTTGTAAGTGTATTGAGTATTACTGCTTAGAGGTTTGCTCTCTTATTTGTTGCATATTTGAATCGATTTTTCTTCGAGAGCATAACCTAAGTTTTCTTAGGAGGCTTTGCCAATAAGCCTACCCTAAGAAGACTTGTGGTGAACTCCCAAGTATTGCATTCTCATTGCAATAACTTAGGAAGTTCGTATTTGTTTGGGGCTTGCAAAAATACTTTCAAACATACTCAAATATCTTATGGTATTCATATTGATATATTTGTGAAAAGGTATTTGTGTGTGTGTTATATTAATCTTTGTAGCAATATCAATACAAGTCTATATCATCTGCTGAAATACAAAGATTTCATATATCTTGCAAACCAAACATATACATTGCTAGAGCTTCATATACATATATGTATTGAGAAAACTTGTTGATTGAAATATATGAAGTTTTGATAATATCTTTGTTTGAGCACTTAGATTGAATATCTTGTGATACAAAGACCATCTAGGTTTGCACTCTCATGCACTCATTACAACGATAGTAAATCTATTTGAGAGTTGAAACTATTTAGACCACACTGAGCTTACATTTTAAATCATCTGTGGTGTTTGTGTTTGTGCACATTTGTGGTACAAATCTGCTTTACGTGAAAGTACCCATATATTATACCGTTTGATTGTATATCTGAGAGATTCCAGGCGTGGCCTGAGGGGGCAGTAATCCAGTCTGGTAAGGATTGGTGTAAAGGTTGAGGTCAACCTTGTAGTAATTTGACCTAGTTTGTATAGGTGCCGCTCCACCTGTTTAAGTGAGCAAGTTATTGTGATAATCCTTGTGTTGGTTAGCCAAGGCGGGGACATAGGCAATTGGCCGAACCTCGATAACATATCTGCGTGTCATCCTTTCTTTATTGCTTTCTGGTGCTTGTGTGATTGTTTAAACTGCTTTATTTAATTTCTGGTATGTTTACATTATTTGCACTAGATTGACCATAGGCTTGTGAACATACTGCTGTTAGGAGGAATACCTAGGAGATAAATTTTAAAAATACCAATTCAACCCCCCCCCCCTCTTGGGATCACGGTAAAGCTAACATCACCAATTTCTATGTCTAGTATATTTTTGCCCTTTTCTTGTAGCTTTTCTTGGTTTTGAGACATCTTGGTAATTTTATTTTCTAGTTCAGAGATATATGAGTCTTTTTCTTTATCCATAGAAGTTTTGAACTTTAAATCTTCTAGTTGTTTTATTACCTTCTCATTCTTGCTTTCTACTCTATTGTTTTTTAAATCTTTTTTCTCTTTCAAGAAGTGTTAGAGATTCCAACTCTTTCATTACACCTTCATTCTTATTTTTCAATGATGTATATCTTTTAGTCACATTAACTAAGATCTTATGCACCTTGAATAGTTTATTTTTATGTTCTTCATAAGATGGTAAACTTTCATCATTGGATTCTTCAGATGAATCATTGCAAGAATCATTAATTGATTTGGATGAGGAGCTTTCCTCATCGTCCCATGCCATAAAATAAGAAACCTCTTGGTCACTTGATTCATTATCTGAACTATTTATACTCATATTATCCCACATAGTTGCTTTCGTTGCCTTTTTCCTTTTCTTTTTGGAATCTTTCTTTAAGTTGTGGACAATCTGATTTTATATGTCCAACTTTCTTACAAGTACAACATGTTGGAGGTTCAGCTTTTGTTTTCTTTTTATTGATTTCCTTTTCTTCTTCTTCATCTAGTTTTGACCCTTTAAACTTTCTAGCAAACTTTTTGTTTCTTTTAAAGAATTTTTCAAACCTCTTAGCAATGAATGCCAGTTCTTCATTATCTAAGTCACTTGTATCTTCCGCTTCTTCACTAGAGCTTTCTTTTGCTGCCTTAAGGACTGTAGATTTTCGATTTTTGTTTTCAACATTTCTTTCTTTCGTAGCCATCTCATAGGAGATCCAATAAGTTCATCTAGTGAGGTATTTTTAAGGTTTCTTCCTTCCGTAATAGCTGTGGCTTGAGGTTCCCAAACGGGTGGAAGACCTTCAAGGATTTTTCGAATCATTTCATAAGTTGAGTAATTCTTTTCTAAGGCATTAAGGGAGTTTATGATATAAGTGAACCTAGTATACATGCTTGTGATAGATTCATTTGGGTTCATTCTAAAAGTTTCATATTTACTAGTAAGCATGTAAATTCTATTATCTCTTACATCAATGGTACCTTCGTAAGTTACTTCTAGTTTTTTCCATATTTCTTTTGCTGTTTTGCAAGCCATGACTCTATTAAACTCGTTTATGTCAAGGGAAAAATATAAGGCATTAATAGCACTAGAGTTTACTTGTAACATCTTGTGATCAATTTCAGTCATGTCTTTTTCTTCCTTAGGTACTTCTTTTCCATCTACTAGTTTTGTAGGAATTAAGTCACCATGTGTGACAACCTTCCATACTTTCCAATCCATGGTTTGGAGGTAGTTTCTCATTCTTTGTTTCAAAAATGTATAGTTGAGTCCACAAAAGATGGGTGGTCGAGTTGAGGACTGACCCTCTCCAAAAGGAGCTACTCCTAGGTGTGCCATATAGATCTTTATGTAGCTTCTAGTTAGGATTTGCTAATACCCTGCTTTGATACCAATTAAAAATTAAGGAGTTGTCCCAAGAGGGGGGGGGGGGTGAACTGTATTATTAAAATTTTAGTTCTTTTTATGAATTCTTTAACCTCTTTTTGAGTTATCAAACACACAACAAAAGCTTAGTTAATTATTCAATCCACAAACCAACATTTCCACACAACACAAATAAACCAAAACTTAGACAATCAACTGACCAATCAACAACTAAAGTAATCAATCACAAAATACCTAACCAAAATATAATCTGCAACACTTTAGCAATTTCTGCTCAAGGTATTTGGTTGTAGCCCTGTGAATATATGTAAGCCCTGCGGCTAATGAATTTTTTTTTTTGCACTCTCTTAACTAAGATTTCCGCAAACAATTAAACAACGTACTCCCTTTTTGGGTTTCCGCAAAAGTTTAATCAAAATGTACTTTCTTATATTAAGAGTTCTTCTTAATCTTAGTTTTCAACTTTCAGCAACCTGTGTGTGTTTTGGCTACTCATTTGGGGGGATCTAATGAGGAAAACTCTGGGTTTTTCATTATTACAGTTTTGGGAAAAGGGTGTGACAGGCTGCATCCCTGGTTTTGTTGAAAATCGAGTGTATACGTTGATTTATACTGGATTATTGGGATGACCGTGCCTTGACTTGTTTAAATTGTATTTGTTTTGAAAACCATGATTTAGATTACCAAATGGGTGTGGTTTGTTTGGTCATATGAGTATGCATGTGTGTGTGACTATTGAAATGCTAGTAGGAATAAGGTTTTGAATTGTTCCAGGTATTGAGAGTGTCTGGCTCTATATCTGAGGGCATGTGTTTATCGCCTACCATATAGGTAAGAGTGTCTGACTCTATATCCGAGGGCGTGAGCCTATTCCGGAAGATTAGGTCGAAGGGTGTGGATCCACCAGTTAGCACCGGTACGATGCCATAGGAGTCGAGGACTAGCCATGTGCTAGTGGCGTCGTGTTCGCAGGTTGGCTAACGCCGTATGTTGCAGGCTGGCTTCGGGCCGAAGGGTGTGACGACACCGGGATTGCTGATCATGTGTATGTGTGCGTGTATGCACTGTGTAAAATAGTACTGGACTACATTTAATTGCGTGTATGTTGCATCATGATAACACTCAAATGCCACACACCGATATAACATGTGTTCTTCCTTACTGAGAGGTGTCTCAGCCCTTCTGTACGTACATTTTTACAGGTCCTTCGAGTAATCGGAACTAGCGTCCTGGTGTAGGGTGCGTAGTGGCCGGTGTACTGTGATTAGCGCTTGGGTAAATGTTAGGACTGTATTTTGGTGGGTTGCTATTTTGAGATGTTTTTGGGGCACCCATTTGTATGTTTTTGATAGAGCCTGTTTCTGATCTTGTATAGACTCTGGTATGGTACTGTATATATATAGAATGACCTTTTTTCGTTGCGTATATAATTGTGTTTGGATGTGTTTAGGGTGTTTGGGAACCCCACGGGGTCAGACCCTCATCCTTGGTACTGTATCTTTGGATGTTTTAATCAGATACATGGATATGTTAGATTACATTTTCACCCCTAGGTCCCATTTCTGGGTTCGGGGAGTGACAACTTTCACACAGATGACTCTTGCCAATGGCATGTGAGTATACCTCAAACTTTGATATCTAAGCCAACTACCATAGGAGCCCATGCTTGTTCACCTAGTGGGGTGTTGATATACTCTAGCCATTCAAGAAGTCTACTAGGCAAATAAAGTTTCTTGTTCTTGTGGAAAAGTACTTTACCAAGTGAATCAAAGCAAAAGAGTTTGGCCACATCCTAGAGAAGTCCTACAAATATTTTATTTAAACGATTATGGACTATTGGTTTGAGATGCTCTATGCTATTTTGATTATATGCCATAGTCAACATCTATAATAGGTACACCTTTACGTGTTGTTCCAAGTAAAAACAAATAGGAAAAGTGATGAACTTGACCATCCTTCATATCCTAATAACTAGAATAAAAGAACCATTTGGGATATTAGTAGATGAAGTCCAAATGATCTTGTCATCCTATAACCACAAGTTTTTCTAGAAACTACGGAGACTCCATTCAATTTTTCTTTGGGAATTGAATTAGTAGGCCCTATGGAGATTAGAATGCCTTCCATGTTAACCCAATCAAACATGATACCAACAACAAAGATCTAAAGGGGCTATTGGTTCGTGACATCTTTCAACATTCGCTGGAATGTGATGCCCATGGCATCTTTTTTCCCACTGTTGCAGCCAAAAATTGAATGAGCTTCATGATCGCTGATCACGACCACCTAAAAAGAGATAAATAAGTAAGGCTTGGAGGACCCGGGGTGTACTCCGGGGGATACTCCGGGGGATCGCTCTGATGCCTAAGTCAGGGATTGACTTGAGAGGTTTTTTATGCAACAGTAAAGTAGAGTCTAGAATGAGATACCTTAGCCTCTTCTCTGAATCCCCATTTATAGTGATGGAGTTTGACCCAAGGGTGATGTGCCATTTATTAGCGAATTATGGAGCAAACATGAATCGCTTCGGTTGTTATAACGTTGGCGTAGATTGCTCTAGTCATCGTGGAGCTGGCGTCAATTGCTCTGCCTGAGCAGTTGACTTAGGTGGTAATTGCCCTCATCAATGATGGGCTCAAGTCTCGTTTGGACTTATGGTAAGTGATATATTTGGGGTATATCAGTTGTCCCCCATTCAGTTTCGAATTTTTGAAACTAGCTTCCAAAGTTCGAAAGTTGTATTTTTATTTTTATTTTTTGTCGAGCAACTCTTCTTGAGGCATTTTAGGCTGCTTGTGGCTTCATGAGTCGTGCTCTTTTTTTTTTTTTGGTTTATGGCCAAATGAGTTGTGCTCATATTTTGGGCTATTTCTGGGCCTCACGAGCATTGCTAGTCAGTTGAGCTGAATCTTCTTTACCTAATGAGTTATACTCATTTTTTGGGCAGTCTTCTGACCTTGCGAGCATTGCTCGTCAGTTGGGTCGATTCTTCCTTGCCTAATGAGTCGTGCTCATTTTTTGGGCAGTCTTCTGGTCTCACAAGTGTTGCCCATCAGTTGGGCTGATTCTTCCTTGCCTACTGAGTCGTGCTCATTTTTTGGGCAGTCTTCTGGCCTCACGAGCATTGCTTATCAGTTGGGCCGATTTTTCTTTGCCTAATGAGCTGTGCTCATTTTTTTGGGCAGTCTTCTAGCCTTACGAGCATTGCTCGTCTGTTGGGCCTATTCTTCCTTATCTAATGAGTCGTGCTCATTTTTTGGGTAGTCTTCTGACCTCACGAGTGTTGCCCGTCAGTTGGGCTGATTCTTCCTTGCCTAATGAGTCGTGCTCATTTTTTAGGCAGTCTTCTGGCCTTACGAGCATTGCTCATCAGTTGGGCCGATTTTTCTTTGCCTAATGAGCTGTACTTATTTTTTTGGGCAGTCTTCTAGCCTTACGAGCTTTGCTCGTCTGTTGGGCCTATTCTTCCTTACCTAATGAGTCATGCTTATTTTTTGGGCAGTCTTCTGACCTCACGAGTGTTGCTCATCAGTTGGGCCCATTTTTCTTTGCCTAATGAGTTGTACTCATTTTTTTGGGCTATATCTTTAGTAACATTTTGATAATTTATGATATTGGGATGGTTGCTCAATTCGACAGGTTCTTACAGTTTTGATTTCATTGGGGTTAAAGATGTGAGTTCTAGTATTTTCAATATCAATTAGGATTCTTAATCAGTTCGGGATGGATTTGTTTCAAAGGGTTTGGATGTGTATGCACCAAGTGTTCAATCATTTGTGGCAAAGGGAACTGCAAGTAAGCGTGCAATATTATAGATTTCACATACTATTTTTGTGTTTT